>NW_017259353.1:1045129-1060506 GCF_001594045.1 Atta colombica
TGTGTGTGTGTGTGTGTGTGTGTGTGTGTGTGTGTGTGTGTGTGTGTGTGTGTGTGTGTGTTAAGCTTGATGCATGTGATTTTTTATCATTTGCTTGTTGTTACATGCATAAAGTTTAAAATAGATCCTTCATAAATACGAGTAAGGTAATTTCTCTTAATAACATATTATTTTACGTAGTATAAAAATAAAAAAACATTGTTTTTGATATATTGAAAATTATTGCAAAATATAAAAATTAATTATCGCGACGATAAAGAACGGACGGGATGAGAACATCAGCAGGAAATCAGAAATGAATCAAAACAAGTAAGTCTGGAAAAAAGCACGCGTCGAATGTGCACATGTACCTCGAGCCCATGCGGCGTGCTGAACATCTTGTCGCACTTGACGCAGCTGTAGACATCGCCGAGCGGATGAGGATGGTGCAACCCGTGTGCCGTGTGAGTCGAATGCAGTCCCGGGTGAGCTGGATGTACGCCGCGCAACAACGGGTGCAGGTGCGGTGGCAGAAGATGATGCGGTAGCAATTGGGGATGCAGGTACGAGAGAGGGTGATGTGGATGAGGTGGCAAGAGACCGCTCTGAAGGTGCAACGGTGGATATAGGATCGACGAGCCGGGTGGTGGTGGATGAGCGCCCATAGAAGCGGATTCTCGATGCGGGGACGCATTCTGCAAGTGTGCGGAAGGAGGATCCGGCCTCAGGAGTGCCGATACGCTGAAACTGTCGCCGGATTTCTTCGGCGGATGCGATATGGGCGACGTCGCGACGCTAACTGGCGATGGCGATGGTGTTGACGACGATCGTGGCGGACTCGAGGTACCTTCATGATCGTCCTCGTCACCGACCTCCTCAACGTCCACATCGACTTCTTCTTCACCGACATCGACATTCACCTCGATGTCCCGACTATCGGGCGGAGGGGAATCCGGGCAAGGAGATTGAGACGGGGAAGGACTCCTTGTCGCCGGCGAGCCCACCAGACGACCAACTCCGAAAGATAATCGTTCTATAATACATCATTTAATGATAATCAAATATAATATTAAATTATTTCTAATTTGTAATTGTTCGTTTGTCTGATTAATTTTTCATTATAAATTTTAAAAATTATATCAAGCTCAGTGCAAAAGAAATCAATAATCATCTCGTATGGATTTTTCACATCTCCAAGTAGACATGACATTTCGTAGTCGATAAACCAGAGTTCATACACTAGTCACGAGAGCAAGATGGCCAATGACGGAACTGGACGGACGATAGCTACGTCACGTATGAAGTACGCGTGCTAGGTGCAGGGGAATCCGAAAAAAGAAGGCCACGGATAAATACGTTTCTTCTGGCGGAAGGACCCAGTCGGAATGAGATTTGAGTCACGTACTGGGCCTTTTTTTCCTAGCATGCTGGTGCGAGGGTGTTTAAGGGACAGACAGGGCACGAGAGGTCTTGACAGGGTCTCATGTTGCGCTAACGAAGTATCGCGAGGAAAGAACCGAATAGTGAAGTGCCGAGAGCAAAATGTATTTTCGCGACGTTTCGTGTGAAGCAGTGTCTTTAATGAAATCCCTGGCGCACCCTTTCGGAATATTTCATCCGACGCACAGAGTGCCATGTGTGAGTCATGATTAACTCTTTACGCGTTACAGCGTGAAATGGCATCATCCTTAAGTAATAAAGCAAAGGAAAATATTTTATGCTTAACAGGAATTTCGATATTCTAACTATACCTTCGCTTAACATAATAGTTGTAGAGAGAGAGAATAGTACAAAAATATATATTATTATTACATCAAGTCCTTTTGTTAGTACGATTAGTGTGATTACCTAACAGATAATACATATATGTTACGTAATTACGGCTCTAACATCCCATAGCTGATTAATATATAACGAGAAAATTAAACATTTATTATTATTGAAATATTAAATTAATATTTTCACGATGACAGTTGCAAATTGCATCGGATCGCAATTTTGGTATCGCTTGTCAATCGGAATTTACTGTGTTCTTTGATTATCAAACCGATGATTTCCGACGCAGCTTTGATTTGTATGTCGCATCATTTTATCTGTCGATTGGTTCAAACGAAATATGATTCAATCATAAATTTTGATGTATTTGTTAGATTAAACGCGTAGAATGTATTTATTTTATTATCATTATTTGACGAGTACTTTCGGAGAAATCTAGATTTGATTTCAAGATTTATGATTAACGCAGATATGAATAATTCATTTAAATGTATCATTTTAGATAATTTACGTATTAAATATAAAAAAGAAGTTATAAATATTCCAAAAATTGTAAATATTTCAAAAAATATCATGTTGAAAAAAAACTAAACTTTTAATAAATATTTGCTTAAAAGTATTAGTTCTAAGTAAATATTTACTAAAGGTAAATGTATTTATATAAAAATTATTAATTTGATTTAATTATTATTTATTTTTATTGAATAAATATTTATTCTGAGTAATGTGAATGTTTAGAAATGTGTAAAGAAATATATATGTATAAAATGTATGCATAAGAAATATGTATTAAAATTTAGTAAATCTTTTTTTAGTGTAATTTGTACTGTAAATTAAATACAATTAATTTTAATAAATTTCTAATGGTTAAATTGCAAAAAGGTTATGTAAATTAATTTAAAGTACATTCTGTAAAATTAATTAAGAAGAAATAGATTCCGGTTGATCCAAAATCTTACAAACAGAGGAAGACAGTGCGGAATTTCTAACATAAAATCGTTACAAAGTTGAATTATTATTTGATTATTATTCAGAAATGTGGGACTTGTCTAATAATCAAAGTTCGTTTCGCTGTGATTTACAGTGTGGGATGAATCGGAAATCAGGCACGTGTGCATCTCGTCTCGCTACGAGAGAAATAAGGGCGGAGATCTCGAGAATGTATCTCACAGCCCCTCTCGATGCTCGGCATTCGGCAATTTCGGCTTCGGACCACTCATATTGCGTCTCTCGCACACACCCGGTATATTATATTTATAATCCGTGCGCGCGACACGCGGTCACGTGCCAGCCCGTATGATGCACCGCGGTGTCGGCTAATCGCATTTAAAGCTCTCCGCGAGCCTCATCGTTGGGGTCGATTATTATCGTGTTTCCTAGTGGCTTTGCAATCGAATCAAAATACGACTCGAGTCAGAGTGACTTAATGTAATGAGAAACGCGCCTCGCGCCTGCGGGGATCTGTCCGAGAAAACAGATAGGTACTTTATCGCACTGCATCGGTCAAAAGCACAAAAGAAAAAACAAGGAGGGGTTAATGAAATTTCTAATATTACATCCAAATTTTTTCTTGGTTCTATAACATAGAAGCAATATATTATCCTAAATTTAAAATTTTCACATTTGTGTGTGCACGTGTGTATTTGTATAAGTCGCAAGAGAATATTTATATATATTATTTTATTACAATATAAATGAACAGATTGAAAGCAATGCTTCGCAATTTTGAATTTAACTATTGGAACATGCCAAAATTATGGGCCGATAAATTTAAAAAATAATTAGTAGTAAATATTTTTCTATGTTAATTAAGTTTTCATTAGAATAATAAAATGCATAAGATCACCATCACCATGACTCTAAGTTATTTTGTTAAATGACGTATTTTCATGCGATTAATTAAGGCTTAAAACATTTTCAAAGACATGGATTTTAAAATTTAATCACGTGAATAATTTAATATTGTGGACACTATAAATATAAATACATCATTAAAACTTAATTTTATTAAATATTTTTTTGAGAACTTGGGTTTTGTGAAAACACTTATGAAAACAATTCTATTATATCGCTTTTGGTTCATTAGCAGAAAAATAGAGGGAGCTGAAGAACAAAAATGGATAAAAAAGAAGGAGAAAACTCAGACAAATGTGTCTCGCAGCGTGATAGGAAGAAGTGCTTACGCAAATGCTACATCTGAGTCGACTGGAATGCGCTAAAAACTGGCGATGCAAACTGCAACGTAAGAAAAACGGTTGACGACCATCCAGATGGGCTTAACTTTGGTCCGGGTTTGACGGGACCTGCGAATCTAGGCGTGTTTACGCACACATATGCATCTGGCACTGTCTCGACATGCATGTCACGTGATGTGTAGTGGCTTTCAGCCTTCTCGATACAGTGAATGAAACTTCTTGAATCGACTTCAAGATCGTTTTTGCCTGGACGCGGACGGTTCTGTCACTGATGCGCGTTTGCTATATTCACGTAAAGTGCTCGGAGTTGCTTACGGGATAAGCAAGACAAAGTTTCCAGAATGTAGTTGACGTACAAACCCAGTGGTGAACGAGCCAAAGTAAGAACTTGTCAATTTGTTCATTAAATATTATAACTTGAGTTATCGTATAAAATGAAATGATTTTACTTAAGAGAAATTATCCTATTTCTTGTTAAAGTGATAATACTTAACAATTATTCATATACATATTTTTGCAAACACGTTTGTTAAACTAACTGCATTTTATAAACTACGAGCCGATTCGATTTATAAAACTTGAAACAAAATCGCCAAAATCGTTCAAATAGAATAAAATAACACATATTGGTCAAGGTGAAACAAAGTTGAGACTATTGATACAATGTCAAATATTACAAGTGTTAAATATTACTTGAATATTGTATATGCATTCGTGTTATATGACGTATTAATAACACGTGTTATTTTATTCTATTCTGACTAATGATATGTTTTTACAATGTTTCTTACACGAATGCATATATTCTTATAATATTTGACACTTGTTTTTAATCGCTTCTCTCATCATCGAATTTTTAATAAAAAATACAATGAAATTCATGCACCTCACTTGGGATTATCCAAGTGGCTATGGTTATATGAGGGAAGTGTCAGAGATTTGAAGAACTATGTATCGCTGATGATGACTCAAAAAAAAGTCGTTCAAATTGAAATATATATTCAAATAAATACTGCACAAAACAACAATGTATAATTTAATTGTACTGTTGTCTTATGCAATAATGTTTCAACAATTGTATTATACTATCATTTGCCTTAATTTCATTACTAAAAAAAATATGTATTAAGATTTAATAAATTTTTTCAGTCTAATTCTACCATCGAGATATGTAGAAATATTTGTCACAATAACTAACAACCAGTGAGAAAATGTTATTTTTCAAAAAATATGTATAAACAATTATAAGCAGAAATTGAATCGATAAAAATAAATCAATTACGAGAAATAATTCTATTTTTTCAATTGAAGTGAATCTTAACAGTATGGTTCTTAAGAATATTTGTATGCAAATTTTTACAAATACGTTTTTCAGTTTTAAAACTGCGCAGATTCTATATGCGCCATGTCAACATATCGCCCGGAGAGTCGAGATTGTCAAGATACGAATTTCAAGTTTAATCATTAACTGAAGTGATATTTTTCGCAATAAGTTCTTTTCAAGATACTTTTTTTAAGATACTTATATTCGTTTAGCATTATTGTTAATTGATCAATTTAATTTGAACATTAATATTTTAACTTTAGTTTGCGATTGCATTATAAGTCTGATCTAAATTGAATCGGCATGCAGATTATAATAAGTGTATTTACAAAAAATTGCATATGAATTAAGTATCAAGATTTTTGTCGATTGAATGAAAAAAAATTATATTATTAAAAATATTAATTCACATGCATTTATCATCATTAAAATATCATCATTAAAATAGATCATAATCTGTCATCTTCTGTCTAAATCAATTTGAATTAAAATCTTTTCTTTTAAATTTTGTTCATAGGTACACCCTGATATTGCTTCTTATGATAGGATTAACTTTAAACTTCCACTGACGGCTGGATGAAAAATCCGTTTTTGAAAACCCACATCGTCCTGTCACTCGGCTCTATTGATGTCGCTTGCGCGGTAAAGGTCACGCGTATCTTTTTCCATGAATTGTCAGCACGGAAGGGGTTTGAAGGGTATAACGGTTCTAATAGCGGCAGATCACTACGCAGTAAGCGACTGACGGACGACAGAAGATTAAAGTTGGCCGTTAACTCGATCTAATTGTTCCCCCCGACTTGGCCTTCCTTTATTAATCCACGTCCACATCTTCGGTATCGTCATCCCCTTGTCAAGAGTCGTCTTATCAATTCGTAAGAAATTTATACGCTGAAATCGAGTTTACTCATTAAAGATATCTCATATATTAATCAAGAATATAAATAAAAATTTTACTTCCTATCTATTCAGCGTCAAACGGAAATAATATAAGTACTTACAAATTTTAAAATTATATTTTCTTAACTCTTAGTATACATCATTGTATCATTCTTGCATATTTCTTTTCTTCAAAAAACTAAGAGCATCAAGTAATTACATTTATACAATTTTTTTTTAATGCAGAATCTTACAAATGCTTCCTCAAGCTTAAAGGTATAATTTTTGTATATTTGTTAAAGCAATAAAATGAATCCGGAATATGAATGACCATTATATGTACAATAGAATTAAAGAACTGAAAAGTCATCTACACTAAAGGTTAATATTTAGACAGCACGTTACAATAGAGATATTTTTATGCTAAAATTAATTCTATTATCAATATGTAATATCTGCATTTTTCAAAAACATTCAATTTAAAATTTTAGAAGGAAATAAATACTAAAGTTCATTTGCTTGTAAAAAAATTGTTTACCTCGTTATTTACTACACGTCAAGATTGTTGAGAATTTTCATTATATCAATACAATATTCTAACAAATCACAGAATAAATTTCCGCTTACTTGGCTTAAAATAGCTTCTTTCTACGATTTTCTTGATCTATTGCACGTTCTATAATAAAGATAGCAGTGATAGTCTATATAAATAATAATGTGATATTGCTCAAGCAGCACTATATTTGCACGACGCAAATCTTGGCAGAGCGGCGGGGACGTAAACGCGACGATAAAAGTAGTAACGCGGTTGATCTTATCATGTCTGAGAATGAACGGAGCAGATGAATGGCCACGTGCACGCGCGCGCTCGCGCGCGGAAGAAGTAGGAAGAGAGTATGCACGGACATTTAACATGACAAGATGTTACTAATTCAGGGTAGGTACAGCACAAAGAAGCCGACGGACCGAATCCCTGTACCCGCGCCTCTAATCCGCTCCAATTGGGCCGGCAGGAGTTAGAAAGACCCATGTCTATGCGTGGTATGACGCGTGCTACCATTTATCCCAATCGTCGACGACGACCGGTCGTTCTTAATGATCGGTAAATAAAAACCTGCCGTCATCCGGGCTGAGGAGGAAGCCATCATCACTACGAGGCGAAAGGTCGACTCTATACCCGCCCGTCTACACCTTCCGAAATAAAGTAAAAAGCAACGGTAAATGTATTGCAATAAGTACAGCGACGATTGTGTGTTTAAAGCGCCGACTCCCCGTCCTAAGCGCAGTTTCTTTAAACATTTAATAATAATATTTAAAAATAATAATATTTAAAAATGTATATATGTATCTATAATAAATCTGCAGTAAACGTTGTGAGGTAATAAACAATAATAATCAGTGTAACGAACAATAATAATCAGTAACAAGTAAACTCGCGCAAAATGACATGTATACATAATTTACTTGATACATTTTAATTTAAAATATAATCATAACATTAATTTTTGATAAAAGATTTCTTTGCTAATGAAAAGCATTATTATTAGGACAAAGTCCAAATTATTTTTATAAATGCTTTTTCTATTGTTTTTCATTTCTATATGGGAATATCATATGAAAATAATATGAAATATATATATAATATAGTGAAATATTAAAATTTAAAACTTTTTCAAATGCAGTAAGTTAAGAATGCTACTGCATTTTGATATTAAAAAATCCTTTTATCGTTATAATTTGATTGAATATACGAACTTATGAAGCGAATTATTGGCTCTTCTATAATGCACTTACCTGAGTGACTCTTTGGTAAAGGTGGCAGATTCGTAACTTCCGTCGCATTCCCAAAAGGTGCCCACAATCTCGGAAACATTAAACGAACATTGCATCCTCCTAAAAAAGACAATTACATAATATTAAAAACAGTTAAACAAATATAATTTATTAATCTCTTCTATTAAAAATTAATCTAGACGTATAGTATTAAAACGTATGTATTAAAACATTTTACATGTATAACATTTAATATGTATTAAACATTAATTTTTATATTACACGTTTGTAATAATAAAGACGTTTCTATTAAATATGTTTCATGATAAATTCCTATTTTATTTTATATTAAAAATATAATGTAAAATGTTAAATTGATCGAATAAATACATCTGCCATTACAGTTAAATCGATTACGATTTGACATTGAAAGACAGTGTACGCGAAATCCCATGTGAAAAAATAGTAATGCAAATGGTGAATCGATTGGGTATTTTTCTTGATCGTTTATGCATCGTTACCCCGTCAGCTACTAACGCTGCAATGACATCTCAAGTCCTGACAAATTTAGTATTCCTAGTTCGTAGGAAAGATCAACCCCTCGACAAGAGCGTCTTTATTAGAAAGGAGAAGAAACCCTCCTCCTATTTATCAACCTTGCCTTGGCCATTACTCGCTCTCTTTCTCCCCGAAACCTGCATTCCTATCCTCGAACATCCGCCATCCATTCTGGTTGGTTTCTTTGATCGTTCCGGTGGAGGATTAAAGTTCGAAGACTTCACGCCAATTCGCCATCCCGATGATTAATTAAACAAGCCAAATCTTCATTTTTCGCTTGGAATACGGAATGTCAAAAACTATGCGGTATATCGAATTAATATCGGCACGATTATATTGTCGTACTAAGAGATTTATATATTGAAAATGACACAACTTATTCAACAATTTTTTCACCAATCGCAGATCACCAATGAGTAGCGAATTGAATGTAAAACAATTAAAATTGATAAAATTGATAGCTTAATATTACATCTATAAAATTCATATACAGTTATTATGACATTTTAAGTTTATAAATATAAATAAAAATATGCAAAACACATTTATTTTATTGCTCAATAATCTGAAAATTAACAATTTCTGATATCGTAACAAAGAAGTCTGTAACTATGGCAAGTCTATAACTATAGAAATAAATCGCGATTGTCAAGAAAAGTTGCAGTTCGACCGATCATAAATGATCATACTGTAATCTCTCTGTTGGTTTTCTTACACAGGTCCGATAAAATCCGCTTTACGATGAGTGTAGAACCTATCTAATCATTCAATTTAATTGAGCTAAATCAAATCTATTTTTTTTTTACATCGATATCATATTGTACATGCGTCAATCTCTTCATTTTATTGTTGAATAAAGACAAAAATCTAATCAGAAATAAAATGCAAAATAAAACTTTGTTAATAGTGATAAATAAGATAAGGCAAAATATAACATGCATTAGAATTTTTTTCGATAATAATAAATATTTGCACTATAATTACACTTACTATAAGTGTGTATGTCTTTAAATTAAGATAAAATTTATCTAAATTACGATAGTATTAAATTTATCAATATTAAGAAATGTGATGTTAAAAATAAAGTATATCAATAATTTAAATAAAATATATCAATAATAACGTTATTCTATGACAAAAAATTAAAATTAATAATCCAAAAGAAGAAAAGAAAAGACTATTAATAATGAAAATTTGGCAGTATATTTCTATATTCTTAATTATAGTAAATATTTGCGGGGAACAATAAATTTATTGTTATATCCGATATGATATATCATTTCCGTACTCTCGGTAATCGCTGCAAGATCTATCGATAACGAGATATCGGTCAATTATACCAAGAATCGACCAAAAAAAGCAAGAGAAATCTGTAATCCGGGCAATATAGAGGACCGATGGGATAATCTGAGATAGCACGGAGAGAGATTAGACACTCCACGCCGCAAAGGCTGTCTCATTCTTGCCAGGATTATCAGAAATAAATCATATGTTTCTATACAACGAGCGTGTATACCGCACGCTTGAGATAAGGTGGTCTGGTGTAATACATTGATACGCGTGTATACACAATGCAGGTAACGTGTGTTTGTCAGCTAGCGAGAACATCGGTGATATTGTGCCGTTTGCTCGCGCGACTACGTTTATCTTACGTAGTCTCGCACACGTTTCGCGCTATCGGTCTGTCATAAATCTATAAAACGGTAAGGCCAATGTGATTTGCCGTGGAAATCATCGATAAAAACAGCCGATTGACAGATTGGAAAAATCCAAAGAATTTAAAGGCGGTTTTTAAGACCAAGAAAATCATTTCGCATTAAAAGCTTTGAGTCGCAAGATTTTTCCAAACGAAGAATGGAAAAAATAGATATATTCAATAGGATATATATTATAATTAAAAATATACTTTACACAATTGAATTCTCTAATCAGTATGCAAAGAACAAAAGATTGAGGTACTTAAATAAGTGGAAGTCCAAACACATTTACACAGATATTAGATACATTTTTGGATAATTAACTTTTTCCTAAGCTTATTGTTGAAAGAAATAAGAATTCAAATGTTACAAGGAAATATAAATATCTTTTCTTTTATAAATATCTTTTTTTCCTTTCAATCGTAAGGAACAATAATTCTGCAAATAAGTAGAAATGTTCTCATATAACTTCCAAGCCTCATACCAAACGGAATTTCTTGACGAGTACAAGTAGCAGAACAGTAGGCAACCCCTCGATGAGCTGCCTATCACCTGGCAATTATCGCTTAAACCGCTTAGATCAACGCCTATAGCTCGATATTATTGCGTTTAGCCTGTTACCACGATTAGTAGCGGGGTATTAGTATAGACAGCCGTCTAATACCAGCCATCCCCTTTCACCTGTTGAACAGACCGTTGTGCACGATGACGGCCCCCTACGCACCTGCACGCGCGTGTGCGTGTTCGTGCATGAGCTACGAGCATACCGCTTGCTCTCGCGTGCGATCCTCACGCGTGTGTCACAAGCTCAGGTGTCGACGCGACAGTTGCATGAGCTACCGCGTAAACGCCACGTTGCAAGGGTAATAGGCAGGTAATAGATAGGATGATGACAGGCGAGAGATGGCCACGGGGTGAGAGTCGGCGGCACTGCGTCAGCGAACGGCATACGGCTGGAGATGTCAAAGGACCTGAACACGATATGTTTCGGCTGATTATGTGGAATATGGGGCTTTCTCTGCATTCTACAGTGTATTTGGGGTTTGATCAGCTCGTGTGAGTGTCTCGATTGGAATTATTGATGAATACTGGATTTTTAATCGCGATAATCATCCATTGCATATATCCATAAATATGCGAGTATTACTGACGAAATATAATTTTAATTCTAAAATTTGAGAAAATATAATTGTGTTACGTATATTTTTATATCCCTGAAAAATTCGTTAAATGGATTGACAATTTTTTTTTAATTAAAAATATTTTACAAATATTATGTAGTAAATAATATTGAATTTATTTAATTATTTACTTACAAATCAATATTTGCCTCAACATCTACAATTAAAAAAGATTGTTGGTAATCATTTTATCTGCAATATTTAACGTTGACAAACAATAAAGCTATAATGATCTACTGAGTTACGATGTATCTGTTGCCAGAAATCATCCTGTGTTTGTATACACCTTTTTTATCTACAATTTTTTTATCTATAACTTTTTATCTACAATTTAGTTTTATGAGTAACTCAAAATTGAAGATATATAGGTTTGTATACTTTTTGCTTAAAAATTTTGTTACTTTTTATCTATAATTTAATTTTATCTACAGCTTAAAATCATTCTTGCACACACAAATATATTATTTCATTTTACTTGATTTGTTTTATATTTATTTATCAAATATTGTTAATGAAAATAAAAGAATTATTGTATGAATTATTTCTTATTATAACAATACTAAAATTATTATAAAATATCGTTCTTAAAATGCGCTTAAAAAATATTCCGGTTAATATTTAAAAATGTTAAAAAATAACATCTTAACTAATAAATATAGTGATAATTTAGCTTTAATAGATCATTCAAGAAATCTTACCTTCATCAATGGGAATCTGCGGATTTTCTTGAAGATTTTCATTGTTGTTGGTTTCCGGCGGCAACGGTTGTTGATGTACAAGCGACGAAGCTGGTTGTTTAGGCTTGACAACTCGAAATGCTGATGCCTCGGCAACTCCTCGTCTCGAAAAGTCTAATGGACCCACCCCGACAGGCGAGTGTTGTTGCTGCACTTCCATCATCCTGGACCTCGAATCCGTTCACCGTTTTACAACTTTCGCGTCACTACACACGACATTCGCATCTCCTCTTCCAACACTCTTGCAATCTTTAAGTTTCTCAGCAATAAACAAACATACACACTCTTCCCTAATTTAATTTCAAACGAAATTATCCAGAAAATCCTTTCAAAGACGTTGGCAGCCTCTAAGAATTTTTCAAATATTTGGAAACTTGTGTTTTCAGAAACAATGATTTCTCAACAATTATCGAAATTGTTTGTTTGGTAATTTTTTAAGTAAAGAATGTGTCTTCTTCAGCAACGTATGCAATCCCAAGTATGTTTGGTACTATCCTTTCTAGGAACTACCTGTTCACGGACTTCATCCTTTCATGGGATATCAACATCAATCTCGTGATAGTACAAGCACTAGAGATTCTTTTGCCAACACAGTCAAGACACTCGGAGTAGTCTGCTGGTAATGATGATTCAATACCTGGATAGGCCCCCAGCTTCACAGGATAGTTTTTGTCTATTTTGCGACAATAAATAAGTATCGCGCAAGAGACGGGACTTTTGGTTGTCAGTGACACTGATTTTCGTGCAGTCCATCGGCCGGACAGGACAGATCGGGAAACGGCGAAGCACCGGCTTAAACCCGGGGATGTGAGAGACGTTAGCTGTTAGAGCGGGTGCCTCGACGCCGACTGCTGTTAACGGGTCTGATAGTGGAGGGACTCCCATGCGATGACGATCGCGAGAGCGGCGGACGTAGAGAAGGACAGGGATGGAGAGAGCCACACGAACGACGCACACAACGTCTGCGTTTATACGGAGAGGGAGAACACCCACACAGAAGTGCGATGCACACCAAGATTTTGGTCCCGGGTCCCGCCTCCCGGGCACGCCTCCTCCATTCCACTCCACCCACACACACACCGGATTACTCCCTGTGTACATGGTGATACACGCACAAACTAACACGTGGACGATCGTCGAGCCATGAAAGGAAGTGGGGCTGACCATGCTACCGAATGCTACCGATCGTCGTTGCTGCGGTACCGCATGAGGGGTTGCTGATGGGGTTTTATGCTTGTGTGCGTTTGTGCTTCTGCTATATGTGTGCGTGGGTTCGTCTGTACGAGTGTGTCTGAACTGCACCGGCCAGCGAACACGAGATACACATTGCGCGCTACGCTCTCTCACCTCCTGGTTGCAGCATTATGTGGAACCACTCGGCCACCCTGATTCCACTCTTGACTCCACTGATTGATATTTGCGCGCTGCCCTCGCACACTTGAACGTACATGCATGTATGCCGCTCGGCGCTCGTCCTTCAACACCCATCGTGATGGTGGATGCTGCTGGATACAAGGAGCGAATTTGGAAAATTTAGGCAACGAGGGCGAAGATAAAAGAGAATTCCGCGCTTTTATGACTGTAAGGGTAATCTTCGATATTTTCGGGAAGATGAGATTTCGAAAGAGATGAAATCTTCGTAGTTGTGGTTGAGAAGTTTCTCGATTACGTCCATCGCTCTTTCAGGGAATTATGTACTTAGATAGTATCTATTTGGAAAAATAAATTTAAAAGATATAAATGAATTTTAGAGTATGTAGAGTTAATGATACATGAAAAATCAAATACATGTAAATTTTAGATAAGAGCTAATATATATATATATATATGATGCGATCAAAATTAAATATTTTTACTTGGAAAAACACTATGATTGGTCTGCATAGAAATTTGATAATATCCAGATTGAATAGTAAAATATGGAGCAACTATTTATATAGTTGCTTGAATCATAGTACAATAGTTAGATTAAGTTATGTTACAGCAATGATGGCATTTCATATATACATTCATATATTTTTAATTGTAAGCATGGTGAATCGCTTTTGCTTTTTGAAATTGTTTACTCAATTTATGGCATAATGTAACAAGAAATTCTTATTAATAATTTAATTCTTATTATATATCACGTTTTATATTGTCAGTGTTGATGCAACTATACGGATAACTTATCCATAAATAAATGATTCCCCAATCAAGTTTTGGTTATCAAAATCGCTCCTAATTACTATATATAGTAATATAGTTGACACATCAAAATAAATAAATCGTATCAACCACACATATACCTATCACATATACCTATCATAAAGATAATTAGGATGATATTTCTATATTGCTCACAACTAAATATTTTTAGTTATGTAAACTATATTTTTTTTCCCTTGTAGACAAGTAAAAAAAATGATAGGTGACGTTTTCGTTTGTTAACATTGTTTTGATAACAGATTAAAAAATTGTGTGTTTAGGAAAAAATTTAAAGCAATATTAAATGACTGACATACCTTATGACAGATTTTTCCTATGTTAGCTCAGACAAGAATTTACTTTAATCTTTGCTCTTTCATAAAATCGAGCGCGCGCGTATCCTCGATAGGAACGTTGAAAATCTTTTATGATACGCTCTGAAGGGATAAATCTAACACGATATCGAGCGGCAATAAAGTTTATCAAGCGTCAAACAGTTTTAACGATTTAATCGCCTGTCGAAGCGACAACGGTGTTTTTTCGAACTGACATGACTTCCGATAAAGCAGAATTTTTGGTGCAATTTCGCATATTTCGTAAATTAAGTAAAGTACATTGTGTGCAATAGGTTTAATTTTTGTTGCTGAAAATGTATACAATGTTTATTACTTGTCTACTTTAACGTTTAAGACTTTTATTTATATCAAATTATAACATTAGAAGCGTAAAAATATGCATGAATAAAATTCTTACAAAATATATTAAAATGTTTGAATATAAAACATTTATGTACAAAGTTAGTATTGACTTAAATACCAAAAACTCTCCTTTCATTTCATTAATTAATTAATAAATAATTATATATCTAAAAATAAATAATGCATATATAATTAGAAACAGAAATAAGCTACTGTCAAATTAATATAGAATTAATATAGAAATAAATATGATTTAATTCCTTTCTAAAACAAAACGGTAATTTTCAGTATATTTTGTAAGTCAATTCTATTAATTACAAATGTTGTTTTATTGAAATATAATTTGCAAGAATTCTTATTATATATTTTCTCATTTTCTGATGTCATAATTTA
>NW_017259353.1:1060606-1063626 GCF_001594045.1 Atta colombica
TTTGTGCGCTTATTCATCATGATAACGGTTGCGAAATTATCGGAAATGTTTGTGTAAATCAACTAATAATTATTAAATTAATGCTAAATTAAATTTAAATATTAATTATTTTAAGAGTTATTAGAATAATGAATATTTAAAAGTTACAAACGCAGTATGAAGGTATAGAATTTTTGGATAAATTAAGTGATATAAATAATAATTGTTTATATAGAGCTTTTGCGAGTAGTCGGTGTATAGTTATGCTGTTACATCCATAAATTAATATGATTCATGACACAATTTAATTATCATGCTACATGCTTGCTCGCTGCTGCAACGCAGCATTGCACTGAAACGAATCAGATGCGAAAGCCAAACATAACAGAATTTAACAGACATGCAACTTGTTAAAGTTGTATCCTAAGAAATGTCACATATACCATGCACACACATATACACACACACACACACACACACACACACACACACACACACACGCATACACGCACGCATACACGCACGCATACACGCATACACACATATTGACAATATATCTCAAAAACCATGGTAAATCCACATCTCGGAAATCACTTTTATAATCAGTTCTATGAAAGTCTAACGATCAATAAAGGAGTTAACGATATAATCATTTAATGTTTAGATTGCAAAGAATAGATTGCGATGTTATCTTGAACACATTTCAATATTGTTATATAATTTGCCGCAAAAATGACATATAATTTTGACATTTCATTATGCTTTTAATATATTCAATAAATTTACAAATGCGATATTATTTGCGATATAATCGCAGAACAATCACATACTATTTTTGTCATAAAATGTAAATTTATGTAAATAGTCACAATGATAAATATCATTGTATAGACAATAATACATTTGTTAGATTAGATTCTCAGAATAATGCAATATCTTGTTCTTTTTTCACAAGAACTCTTTCGCTGGAGTGCATATAACTAAGAAAAACTCAACTAAGTTTCTTGAGATGATACTCTATATTTCCTGGCAGATGATTCTCTGCGCGTACGCTGGGAAATCGAGATGCAGCGGTTCAGCGTAGTACAGTCCCGCGACTGAATGCGCAAAGTGTAGCTGGTTGTAACACCGAGAGTGTCGCCGTCATCATCGTCGTCGTCGTCGTCGTCGTCGTCGTCGTCGTCGTCGTCGTCGTCGTCGTCGAGGGCGTAAGTATCCACGAGCATGACACGAGACGAGATGTTGGACGTCAGGCAAGACCGACAAACCGCATCAATCATATTCACTCACTCGCTCACTCGCATCGTCATACGTTCTCCCTGGAGCACCGACGATGTCCCAGGGCCGCTCCATCTTCGGAAGAAAATTGCTTACTCTCATACTCTACGAATACGGTTCCCGGTAGCGACGCGGGTGTGCGAAAAGCTGTATGACATCCCCGACCTGCGAAAAAAAAGAGAAAAAAAACGACAGTCAAGAGAAGTAGGAGGATACAAGAATAAGAGCGTGACGGTGAAATTACGAGGCCATGAAGATGAAATCGACTGCGTGAGAACCGTTTCATCGTTTCATGTGGTTAAGAGAGAGAGAGAGAGAGAGAGAGAGAGAGAGAGAGAGAGAGAGAGAGAGAGACATTTTAACTAAATAGTAGATGATTATTGATACTTGTTATTTATAATATTAGATATAATTATTTATCAAAACTTTATACGTTCATAGATTGTAGAAGAAATTTAATTTCATTTTTTTAACATGATAATATAAATTTTAATATAATAAAATGAATATAAAATAAAAAAATATGTTATTTCTTTCTACCTTCAAATTATTGTCAAAATTGTCAACTGCTACTGTTATGCATTGAAATCGTCTTTCAGAATATGTGTATATGACAATTATTCATAATAGTTTGAGAGTAATTACTGATTACTGATTAAAAAAGCATTTTAACATCATCTACTGACAAAACCAAACAATGGTTCCGCCTAATATCTTAAAGATTATATTGTATAAACCTTCTCAGATAATTTGTCAAAGAATGTCTCTCTTACTTTCATAACGAGAGAAAAAAGTTATGACGATTTTTGACTCGATCATTCTTAACTAGGATTAGCTTTGTTTGTCGTACAAGAAATCACCAGTACTCTGATAGGATGGTGAAATATCATCAATGAAATATCAACAGACATCGTCTGTTGATCTGCTTTAATCATATGTTGATTTTATGTGTTATCGCAAAGAACGTATATACGAACCTACGTATATACAAGTTGGCACTACCTTAGCAAACTAGTTCAACAACGCCGGATATACGGCGGGCAGCCGGCTGGCGCCACGAATTTAGTACTTGATTGTCCCGTCGAACAATTGTTTCGCCGGTGGTAAATGCGAGAGAAGAGACCGCGGGTGTCCCTCTCTCTCTCTCTCTCTCTCTCTCTCTCTCTCTCTCTCTCTCTTCATTCCTTCCTCTCTTTCTCGCTTTTTCTTCTTCTGTCTGCCTTTATCACATCGGAGCGGAGACGCCACACGGCATACACAGCCATGACTCACTCTCAATCAAGGAGAGAAACATTATTAGCGATTGTCTTTACCAATTGGGGATATGTGGGTGATGGTTATCGTTGGCGGAGAGCGATACGTGTAAAATACGTATCGTGAAGCGACGCGTACAATTACCGTGCTTGTACGCGAGTGTGCATGAATGTGGGCATGATCGCGCTCTTACACGGCGCCGGGACGCAGATGGACCCCTGCGGGTAGACGAACGATCGTTCTACCGTAAGCATGCGCTATCTGGAAACTGGCATCGTAATTGGCAGAAATTGTTCCAATTTAAACCGATTAATCCGAATCCAGAGGAAGAATCCCGGCGCGAGTATCGGCAGATTGGTGATTCGATCAAGAATATTACTTCAAACCTCGAAATATTTTTCAATAATATTATGTCGCACCCGATTATGAATATATTAAATTACAAATAAATATATTACACAGCAGCATATTAAAAGCGTATTAAAAATAGTATGTACCTATATGTAAAA
>NW_017259353.1:1063726-1070789 GCF_001594045.1 Atta colombica
AATCAATATAAAAATAATATTTGAAAAAATTGAACAAACATCTTAATTTTTAATTTTTATATTTACATGTGTAAAAACTTAGTATCTGCTGTCGCTGTAAAATGATTTTGACACCGTAATATGGATGGATTTCGAAACAATAAACAATAATAACAATAACAATGTGCTAGCATATATAAAGCCTTCTCTGAATTGCCGATATTTATCTAATCGACCACGCGGTCCTCATCTATGTACGCGATTTAAATCCGCGAAGATCGATGAATCCTCGCGTGAGAAATTCCGGCCAACAATAGCATGGCAGATCGATTAAGCCTCCGCGTGTCATTGATCATAGCAAGATTGCGGTTGAATTTACGGTACAAAAACAGTTGTAGTTGCTTTTGCGTGTTCGCGACATAAACAAAGCTTTCGTCGAGTCATGCATCCGAATATCATTTCCCCTACCACCCCCGATGTGATTATCGGCTCATTAGGTCACTGCATCGCATAAACAATTGAAATGTTATCGTTAATCTGGATTACATTTTTTGGTCAGATATTTTCATTGCCTTCACTCTTCAATCTTTTAAAAGATGATATAGCAGAATATATAGAATTATTTTCAAAACACATCATCTATCAAAAATACCTGAAACTCAAAATAACTGTTCATGTAGTAAAGAATTCATCTGTATATAACAAAGATTATATGTTCATTATAAAAATTTATTTTATATTTAAATTATATTTAAATTATTACATATTTAAATTATTACATATCTTACAAAAAAAAAATAGAAAATTCTTGCCTAACATACCGAACGTCTACGGTTCTTCACAGTTGTGCTTGCGAGTAGCTTTGCGCGTGTAATTTTCGTGAACCGTCGACGTCAACTCCCGGAAGGATTTGCAGCAGGAGCAGGGAGTTTCCGCCGGATTCGCGATTAGATTTTCATGCGAGGGGATGTCGTGGAGGCGCGTCTTGACTCCGGGATGATGGGAGCAGACATATGGTGTCGCGCGGTAAGTTTTCATCGAGAGAGCACGAATGCGGGAAGAGAAGGGGAGATACGAACTGAACAAGCTCTACGAAAGCTGCAAGGTAGCCCGAGAAAGATGACGAATTAACACGGGACAAACGAGCGTGACCATGTACGGGGTACAGGCGAGAGGGGTGAGCGCTTGTGCGGAGTTACCACGAGGGGAACCGGGGTGTGTAAACCCCCGTAATATACGGACATATGCACCGACGAACATTGACGAACCCTCGCTGGATCCCAGTGGACTGATATTTAGGGCCGATATTCATTAGCAGTTTTGCACGGGGTGAAAAGTGGGAGAAAAAAAATGAGAGAGAGAGAGAGAGAGAGAGAGAGAGAGAGAGAGAAACGGAAAGAAATAGGATGAAAGAATAGGACGGGGTACGGTGACCTGTCTAACGTTGTAGATGATAACCGTTCCAAAGGGTACTTCGATATCCTATAACGTCATTCCCCTCGCCGATGATCTATGGTTGTGTTTTGATACGCAGGCAGAGAACGGTCCAGATTGAGATATTAAGTACGCGGCGCGACTCGTGAATGCGGGTGACACCGAGATGAGAGTTCAGTTTATTGCTCAGACAGCTGGAGTTCTAACGGCGATTTAAATGGGTAATAAATAAATTGCCTCGTGCGCTCTGGAGATAACAAAATTTATTGGTAATTTTAATTAAAGAGTAACGGCAATTCCTGAAAAATGTAATTATAAAATACGTTATATATGTTATTAATGCGAGAGACTGTAATTGACAAAAGTGGTTCCTTGAAACATACATAATGGAACTTATTATACTTCGATTACAATCCAATCCTATTTATTTTAATAAATTAATTTATTAAAATAAATTAATTTATTTTAATAAATTAATTTTCACTTAGTCAGTCAATGAAATCAATTGCGTAATTTATTTCAATGTGCAAATATATTTTGGGGAACTATATATTTAGGTCTTTTTATCTGATAACAGAGAGAACAAAGATATAGACTGCTAATTCGATAAATTTTAATGATGTTGAAATTGAAATCGCGGAATCGTAAAACAATAAAACAAAATAAATTTGTAGATTTGCGAAATCAGTTGCGACGTATCATGTTCGAAAATGGACTCGTAAGGCGAATCGGCGAATTTTTACATCAAACATGATCTTAATGAGCGACGCGTATCTTCTCTCTTTCGTTTAATCTAAACTTCGGGATTACGTCAGTGGCTGAACAAGGCAGACGAGAGAGGCATATCCGGTTGGCTTAGATTGACTTGGCGCCAAGCGCTGCGCGTACGACTGCCGGAATTAAATGATTATTGCGTTATACTCGTCGGCTAAAATGGAGAGAAGAACAGCGAAGGACATAGGGCGTACTGAAAGGAAGCATAAGAAAAATATAATATTGACTCTCTCTACTCACTACTGTATTTTTCTAAGTAAAATTTTTTAATACTATACTAAGAAAAAAATATAGTTAATTTTAATAATATTTAGTTCCAACTAAACATTTACTTACAGTAAGTAAATATTCAATAAAAAAAAAGATTGTTAAATCAAATTAACATTTCTTGTATCAAATAAATATATCTTTATATTTAATAAATATTTTATTTTTTATTATTTTATAGTTTATTATTTTATAGTTGATAATATTCAACTAAATATTTATTAAAATCGACTATATTTTTTTTCAATGTACAAATACATAAAGATAATGAAGATAATAAAGATAATGATCTTTAGGAAAATTATTCAATTCATTTACAAATTTTTAGATATTTGCAATTTGCAGTTTACGAAATTGAATAAATAAATTCAAAATTTGATACTGTTCCTTCCTTAGACTTTATTTTCTTTATAATTAATTTAAATTGTAAAAAGAAATTATACTCGGGAAACATCAAGTAACAATATTTCATATAAAGATATATTCCGTAAAGATAATATAATACACAGCGTGAGTACTTGACAAGTTTCGTTGACGAAAAACTCATGATCAAAGCCCGCATGTGTTTATGATTCAATGAGATCCGTCAGTGAGACACATGTCCATACAAATTAATTTAAGATGGGCCCCCCGTTGTCGCAGAAATTAGGAAACCGGGCAAAACAATTAATTTTTATAAATGTACGAACGACGCGGCGCCGTAGGGCGCTTCACAGAAACTTGGCGCCCGGAAAAGCTAATTCTTAACTTAAGGGAAATAAATGAGGATAATTAGAGGCGAGCAAATGAGAGCAATTAAGCTGGCAAGGCCTAGGTGGAGATCCCCGCATTTCTTTTTACTAGACAATTACTTACACAGCTAAAATTATGATAATTTAGTCTGTAAGAATATGTGAGAGATAGTTTTATTTTCTAAGCAGATCAAGTTAATCGAGTAACTCTTTGCATCGTACTATCCAATTCGCTTTCATTTATTGTAAGACTCTTGGATCTGGTTTTGTTTGCCTTAACTTCCAACATGTGTATCTTCACAACGGAAGCTGGATTTTGGAATCGAGAGAAAAACAATAAAAACTCGAGTAATAGCGTGGTATGATAATTTCACATTCTCGTTGCTCTCGAATTCGTTCTCTCTCTCTCTCTCTCTCTCTCTCTCTCTCTCTCTCTCTCTCTTTCTCTCTCTTTCTTTGTCTCTCTCTCAGAGAGTTGACGCAAAATGCCTAAGGCTGCCACTCACACGACCATGTGCGTGCACCTATCTCTATCTACATGCCATACCTATGTATCTACGGGGTGAGCCAGATCAAACGCAGTTTTGCCAAACGACCGAACCGACCTGCCTCATCTGAATTGATAATAGCGACGTCAGCATATCAAAGACCGAGCGCGATTCACCCGTCGACACACAAGGCCATCCCTCTTCCTTGCATACCCGCAAAGGTTACGCAAAGGTTGCGCGATGTAAGTAGTGCGTTTAAAGATAGAAAGAGAGCGAGATGAGAGAAAGATAAAAGATAGGCAGATTCAAATGTGCTTCTCCGAGAATACGCAGACTCATGGGAACGAGGACATCCTGCTAGGAAAACCTGCCTTCAAGCGAGCATTCGAATTTTGGCATCGGCCAGTATATTTTCATCAAAGAAATGAATTTTTGATAGAAAGAACCGGGAGAAATTGAAGGGAAGCATAACAAGTACATTTTAAAAAGCATGTTCTTTCGAAGAATTTCATAAAGTGACTTTAAAATATAAATTTATAAGAATATTTGAATTTAACGGACTGAAAGATGAGACAATGGAGACTAGTTATTAAATATTTATTTTTATAATCTTATAAAAAAATAGATATTTTAAATAACGAAAATATATCGATTATTAGTTTACTTCCTAGAATTTTTAATGATATTGTTATACTCATTTCTGATAATTTCTCACAGGATACACATGGATACATTTCGAAGAAAATCTTTAACCGCAGAAAAGCGCATAATCGGCGAGACTTCCTACGAATTTAAAACTTTTCCAATTATTTCCGACGCACAGAGATTCTCTGAGTCCAGCAAAACACTCGGTGCAGTTCCCCCATTGCCCTGCCGCGCTACCCTCTCCACGCCCCGGATAAGAAATTTAATTAAAACCATGGAAAAACAAGAGAAGTACCACAGGGAGTTAAATGAATTCGAGCGGATGACAGAGGAAGGAGCACGTGAACAAGGTGAACCGCTGCCATAGCATGGTGGAAGTATAGGCACTTTCTCTACAGCGGACGGAAGAACACCCCACCTTCTTCTAGACTAATCAGAGACCGAGAACTAATTAAATTAGCGATCATGGCGTTGGATGGGGCAGACTTCGTAGATAAACGTATCCCCGCCTCGTCTTCGCTGCTCGGCGATCCGGCTCGAATCCCTGGTGTAATGCAGTACGTACCCCCGTTGGGCATAACCGCACCCCTGTTTGCCACTCACTACCCCTGATTAGGTGGACTTCCTGTCCACGAGTCGTCGCGACGAGTTGTACGCGCGCGATCATGTACGCCGTCGACGGCTGACCATCGCGTACACAGCGACGTTTATTCATATAACGCGCGTCTACGTTCGATCCATCGCTCGTCCGGGGGTTAATGATTGGGCTTGATTGCTTGGTAAACATGGGCGAGCCTCAAATCAACCATCCGTCTCCGTGCCACTGACCCACCCCTTCGTCGCAACGACTTCCTCCGTGATGCTTCATGTTCTAGCCTGAGAAGTGTTTGAACTTCAGCGGATTTGAGGGTGAAATTATTTCTGAGAAACGCTAATGAGATATTGTCACGTACCAATTATCCATACTCCCTGTGTTGTTACAATTACATTTTTCTCTCTTTAAAAAGAATATTTAAATATTTTAATAATTATAATTTTAATAATATAGGAGAAAATTAATTACAAGATTTAATTGCTATAGTAAAATTATCGTAATTTGTATTCGTTTTAAATGTTATCATTATCATCAAGAACGAGAAGTTGAGCGAACATGACGCCATACCAAACGTAATCATTTCCTAAGCGAGTTTCAACAAGTGTGACCGATGGGGAAGAAGATATGGACGAAAACAACAGCGACGACGACGATGACGCTGATGACGAGGATGAGTCAGAGTCGAGATTGAGAATAGCGCCGGGGTCAACTGACGAAGGAAGTCCGACTTGACCGGCATCGTTTGACCCTCGAGATTAGTCGATCGTGCAGCGGCAACGACCCATTGATCTGTGATCAATCGGATTTATTGACGCGACGCGAAACGCGATGAAAACGAAGATTTCAAAGGCACTCAAAGATACTTATTGGAATAATATTTAATCTCTTTCCTTTACTATAATGAGTTATTTGTGTCCCGGATCAATTTTCATTACTTTAACAAATACATAAAAATTATGAAGTGATCCTTACATATATGTATATAAACGTCTTTAGAAAGTATTTATAAGGTCATGTACAAAAATTGTATATAAATGTTATAACTAATTACTTGATGCTCTTAGTTTTTCGAAGATAAGAAATGTGCAGGACGCGATAGACTCAATCGGGTACAGTAAAGGATTAAATAAATAAAATTTTTTCCTGTATGTGTGTAGCATAATTTATACTATATCATCTTATAAAATAATGTAAAATGAAAACCTTTGGGACGTTTCTTAAAAGGCGAAGCCGGAGTCGGGAAATCCAAGTGAATCAACATTGCCAAGAATCAGCGATTTTGCGCGCACCGTGAAGTAAATCTCAAATCTCCAGGTTGCGTTATGGCCGCGTCGGGACCGAAGCTTTTAGCGGCTCAGGTGGCACTGTCGCCCGATAATATAACATTATTTTAGTGGAGGTGTTCTGCCACGAAACCAGCAGAGATTGTAACTAGCCGGATTCCGAACCCGACAGACAGCAATACAGATAAACAACGATCTTTTTATCAGCCAATCAAGAGCTAGAGATTTTTTGAATTATTCACCAATGTCAGTAAATTATATCGTTTTTTTAGTATTCCTTAGCTAAATTCTAATATCGATATTTTTAACAAGGTCGATTTGGAATCATTTTTACATGGCATAGATGTACGATTTTAGATAAGACGAGAAAATATTATAATTATTTGGAATATAATTTTATTTGCATAAATTATGTATTGAAGAACAAAGAAATACAGAAAGTATGAAAAAATCTAGATATAGCGAAAAATATAAAAAAATAGAGAAACAGAATAAGTTATAAACAATAAATGATATTAAATCGATGTAAATATATAACTAAATAAAAAAATACCTCGTTTAGTCTCAGTTAAACCTCAATATTTAACAACATTTTGATATAAATTTATGTGCATATCCAGCTCTATAAATCGATACAGTTTACAGAACTGGATATATAAAATATACGGCATTCCATTAAAAAAAATAAAGTTCACTTTGAAATGTCCCCAATGCGTCCGTAAAATAATTATTTTCATTATATGATCCCTCTTTGTATTGAACATAAATAAAATTTTTCCGTATGTCTTCAAATTTCGCTAATAATTAAATCGATCACTTTATACCCTGTATCACCCTGTATTGTATATATATATATATATGGTATAT
>NW_017259353.1:1070889-1078484 GCF_001594045.1 Atta colombica
AATTATTAAAGTTAAACAAATATTAATTTATCTTTTTAATATATTCAACAAATATTCATATGGATATTATTATTTTTATAAAAGGTGGTTCATTAAAAAAGTAATCTCTTCCGTTCTCGAAGAGTTTGTAGGAAGGTTTCCTCGATAATCATCGTGCGATTTCTTTTTTCTCTCACAGCCCCTTAACCCGACTCGATGTCTTTCCACCCTCGCTGTCCAGGTGCTTGCTTTTTAATTGGATATCTCGGATACGCAAGGGAGACATCCGGGAGACGATAAAGAAAACTCGAAAAGTGAGGTCGGACTCGCGAGGGCTCGTCAAACTGCGAATTACCAGCCTTATTATTATCGTCCGTGGTTCTAACACACCACTTTTTCTTCCTTACCCTTGGTCTTCGTGTCCACCCCCTCAAACGACGAGAGATAAAAAGGAAGAACAAGAAAACTGAAGCCCTCCCTCTAGATAATAATTCGCGCCGCATTCAGTTTTTCAACGAAAAGTAGCAGTTACGAAGACTTGGTATTATTTATCGCACTCAAAGAATCATCTCACCTTTGTTCGCAGCGATACAACGCGAATGCTTTAAACTAAGCAAAACAGAATGCGAAAATGCTCATGGAACGTGATATCAAAGGATTATAAAGTAAATGTATATAAAGAATAAGTAAATAACGACTCAGATAAAGTTGAGGACCAAGCAAATTTTTTTATGCAAGTATTAAAAACGCATTTGTGCCCTTTATAAAGGATCGCATGTTTTATCCGAATTAACGGCCTGAATTAGCTAATTATGCATACATGACAGCTATTGTACGGGATATTACTTTATATACAAGATGTTCCAAGTTTATTGTAGTTTTATTTATCTACAGAGATCATTCTAATTAATTTAAAAACGATTTTTTTCTTATATTATTATACAACTTCGACATATTCAAAAAATACATTATCGATGCTTTGGGAAAAATGCAAAGAAATATAAAATCGAGATATAAAGGATTATTTTAAGCATCTGATTGAAATGAGATTATATTGTTGAATTTGATCATCGCTGAGGGTCATTTTATGAATATAATCTATCGCTTCTGTTTGCAAACCGTTCTCCATTTATACCATTTATAGAGATCAGGGACGAATGACTTTTGTTTCATTTTAGAATTTGTTCATAGGTGCCTTTCGCGCATAGAAACGACTAATTCTCACGCATTTCGCGAAATGACTTCTACGACATTCCGCAGAAGTTCACGGAGGAAGAGTGGCGCGGCCGGCCATAACATTTTCATAAGGGTCCATGCTCGTCCATTATAAATTCCCATTCGCCGACTCTTGAGTACGGGGCTCGAAGTAATTAGCAGCGAAGCCTCGGATATGGCGGACTGCGCCGCGACGGGATTCATTTACGAAACATCTGGAGCGACAAATGGACGGATGGACGGACGGACGGACGGATGGGATGCATGCAGTTCCGTTTATTCTGGCAATTCCGTTTAAATTAGCTGAACGCGACTGTTTTTATGACGACGCTGAGCGGTTCACACGTACCTCCCTTTCATCCGTTCCCGCGAGTAATCATCCAGATTCGTAAATTAGTCGTTGGCACCCACCCGCGCGTAGCTGCACGAAAATCCACTTTGCTTGCGAGCTCGTGCTTGATTAAAATTAAAAATTGCCAGGCGATTGTACGGCAGGAAATAAATGTCAAAAGTGGCATCGCATTGTGACATGAGTTTGTATCGTTTATATCGTCAATTAAAACTAAAAATGATCTGACAATTGTTTTACAAGTGCAAATTTTTTAATAGCTTCGCGATGATAATTGACGACTGACATGCTCACATGAGTTTTCAATTGTAGATTAAAATTGCTAGATAAAATAATTAGATTTTTCAGAACGAAAAGAGTGAAATCAATTTCATATCAATTATATCACTATTTCGACCGTTGTTTTAGAATAAATATTATATAAATTATTCTATTTGTCTGTAAGAGAGTCTTATTTGTAAAATATTCTTTTCTACATAAAATATATATTGTATTGTGAGTTGTTCAATAATTTTTTCCCTCTGTTTTTTAGGAAATGACGCGATTAATATTAAATGATGTCATTAATAACTGTTTATTCATTTGTGTTTATAGTAAACATTTAGTGAAGAATAACGTTTTAACGAGCATTTAAAAAATACTATGATTGGTTGAGTTTTGAGAATTGTTTTAAATATGAAAAACAAGAATAAATATTTTCAGCATTAGTTAATGCTATTTTATTTCCATAAAGGAAAAAATATTGCAAACATAAAAAAGGAAAAAAGAATATAATGAGGGGTGCTAAAAATACTTATTCTTGTTCTTTATATTAAAAAGCAGCACCAATATCAACTAATCTTAGCAAACTTTTAAATATGCGTTGAAACATCTTTCACAAAATGTTTACTGTAAATATAAATTAACATTTCTAAAAATAAAAGGCAGGCTAATAAGAGTACAGATCACAACACATAATAAATAAATTTAACAAAATTACATAATTGATACATACAATTCTAAATAAAAAATTTCGTACGTTTCGACTTATTTTGAAGTCAGCGAACAGAAGATATATTCAAATAAATAATCACATCTCTCGATATAAGTTAAACGATTAGTCACTCCTAGACTTCGTGATCCAAAGTGAAAGCTGTTTAATTGTCGATGAAAAATCTGTTAAACTGTACGAGAAAGATGTCGACAATAAAGAAAAAGATATCGATAAAACAAAACAACTATAATCCATCGTCCAGTCCGATGTAACGTAAAAATTATGTAGACGGAAAGCAAAGTTAAAAATGAGTTTATTAATTGATATTTACTAATGACATTATTTGGTTCCTAAAAAAACAAAAAGCAATTATTGGCAAATTCAATAATTTTAATTGATATACATAAAGATAAAAGTTCATAAATGTCTATCGGATTTTGATATGTTTGTAAATAAGATTACTAAAACACTCAAAAAATGTTTGATCCTCGTCATGCAACAAATAATATGCACAAACAACGCAGCTTCATTCTGACTTACAGACTGTGGTCCGCTCATAAAATATACATGTCTGGAGTCACAAATTGGAGCATGTTACGAGAGTATAAGAAAGCAGACATACATCCACTGACACATGTTCACCGAGCAAAGAATAGACAGGACAATAGATCCACTTGGAATTTTCGTTTAAAACTCACGAATGCCGTTGTTTACTCGAGGGAAACATTTCGTCGCAATCCTAAAATATATCGTTTTTTGATATTATTTATATCAATATTTTTCTCGCTTTTTACTCATTTCGTTTGATAAACATCAGTCACTATACAAAATTATTAAGAATATTAACTTTAAATAATTATTTTGATAACTGAACACAAATAAGTAACTGAAATCAAGTTATAAATACAATCACTTAATTTTCAAAGTTCAAATATCTACTGAATTATCTTAATTAGTTATAATTTACGAACATTAGATCTCTTGAATCAGCTATGATTTACGAACATTATTTATTACTATTCGCAACTACTAAACTGGAAAGTAAAATTCCAGCACGAAATCCATCTTAGAATAGCAAACTCGAGAAAATCGGCGAAATAAAAAACCTGGAAGAACATGAAATCGACGACTCGGAAACGAGATTCTCTTCTCGAATCGGGTTTCTCTTCGGGCGTTTCTCAAGTTTGAAATCCAGGACGGCGGCGGCTTTGTCGAGTAAAGCCCGGGGATACTCCGCGGTAACGAGAACTAGAGATATCTTGCTCGGACTGTGCGCTTAATTAAAACAAGGAACGAGACGCCCGGGGCTCCGCGGTATCATCGGCCACCGCATCGCATAACGGTGGTGTTTCCATAATTTGGCCGAAAACCCAACCAGACACGGTGGTCAGCAACGGTCGGGCGCCGTGGACCGCGGATCCCGACCACGGTTATTAACTGACCAGGATGTACGAGACACCGGGGACCAAGTTGAATGGTGAACACACAAACCACGCGGGGCAAACGCGGGGGTGCGCGAGCTTCCTGCGAGCTATGTTGCCGAAAGGATTGATGGAGACCGGTCACCGGTTATATCCGACAAAACACGCTTCGAACTGCACGCGGGCCTGCAGACAATTGCACCCAGAACGTTCCATCCTGGCGCAATTGAATTATCGGCAATGCATGCGCGGCGCCTCCCGTGTCTACGTGCAATTTGTTACACCGAACCGACGCGAATTCGTGAATTCGTAATCGGTCGACATTTTCCCCGTGAAATCTTGCTGCGCCCGTTACCGCGTCTCCCCTCCGCTTTCTAAATGGACGGGAGATTATTAATTGGAGTACACATTCATGAAACAAACGTTAGTTGAGATATGATATTCGTTAAAAGTTGTGACAATGTGTAACGATTTATTTATAAGTACACGAAACTGTACCGAAATTACAATATCTCTTGAAAAATCAGTGTGCATTTTTACAACAGAGTAACATTTTTATTCTTTAAAATGCAAAAATCAACAGATTCGTATGCAAGAAAAATATCTCTATCCGAAGTAAGAATAAGTCAAAATTTGCGATAACTTAATTTATTTTCGTCGAACAAGAATGTCTCGAATAATCATCCTTAAGTCAACAATAAACACAATGATCAACCTTTTTTCAGTAAGGAAAAACAAGAAGTAGGAAACACAGGAAAGAAAGAAAGAAAAAAAGAAAAGCTATAGATAGAGTTGAGAGAAACCGCCCTGAACGAAGTCAACCGAGGATCTATCGTTCTCCAGGGACTAACTGGATCGTTGCAGGTCGAGAGATAAAGAGACTGAAAAAAAAGAGAGGAAAAAAAACGGGAGCGAGAGAATGGCGGAGGCAATGGAGAAGGAGAAGACAAGCAGCGGAATTGAATCGAATTGGACCAGCTTGGCGCTGGCGTGTTCGCAGGCAGTTCGTCCAAGGATATTTGTTCCGCATACGTACGTAAGCGTAGCCTTCGGAGACCCCGCTGTCGGGGGTTGTAATGGTAGCAGAGGATCGCCACGGGGAGAAGGGATGCCACATAAAGCACCGTCGTCGGCACCGCCGGGGCACGGGGCGTATTAAGTTCACGTGGAGAGAGTCACGCGCGTCTCTTGGGATCGCTGACAGGAGCCGAAGAAATGGGTGCGACCGTTCCCTCGAGAGGATGGGTGTGTATGTGTGCGTACACATACCCCCGCGCGGCTAATTGTTTAAAATCTGATCGCACGTAAGCGCGCTACGGCGGCTAATTAGGCGATGGCCGCGCTCGCTGGATATCGGGCGCGATTTAATGATCCCATGTGAGGAGGTATTAATTACACTTGCACGAGCACGCAGTAATTATGGATAGGCGCGGTGCGAAATTGCCGTCGCGGAATGAGCCCGCTCGTCAAGGTTCAGGTTCAGGTTAATTATTTGCGTCGCTGGGGGTATACACAGCGCTGATAAGGAATGATTGCTTGGCGATGATGAGTTAAGTAATTTGTCGCGCGTAATTGGTAGTTGACGAAGGTCAGTTGGAGTCAAGTTTGTGTGCGAAAACGATTTGTGGTGATAGATCATGAATCATTATATAAAACTATCGATTGCGATACAGTCTATTATATTTAAAAGAAAATTTTTTTACTTATTAAAATATGGACAATGTTTATATTAAAATAATATTTTTTAATGTAAACATTGTTCATATTTTAATAAGTAAAAAATCTTCTTTTTATCATCTTTGTTATCTGATAATATTTCTGTGCGTTTTTAAAATAGTTCTTGAAAAATGTCAAACGTCTTGAGGGAGTATACGCATGTATTACGGCGTAATTCTGAGAGAAGACAAAGAGAATAATCACGTGAAATCTGTTTTCGCATGTTTGCTTTGGCATTAATTAACCGATGAAATAATTTCCATTTATGCTAGTCCGAGAGTGATGCCAACTACTGATTCTATGATAAACAGGATCTGATGACACCGACTCATTGATCACAGCGACGAATATATGCGCTAGAATAGTGGTAATAAAGATTTATGCGTGGACTTAACGGCTCGCAATCGCGATTTCCATAACTCATTTAATTATCATTAGATCATTGTTTCAATACCATGAAGACGCAATGTCTATTCAGTGACATTTTAGCGACATCTCATAGAAAATAGTTTGAAATATATATGTTTTTTTTCTATTATATGTCTTTGTACAGTTAAAAAATAAAATATTTTCAAACAATTTAAATTACACAAAAAATTTACCTATTTAAAAAATAGTTATTCTATAATTATAAAAAAATATATCTTTATATAAATAAAGATATTACTTTTATTAGAGATATCATTATCAACTGTATTTAATATAGTCATCATCGATCGGATATATCAAACAAAGATTTATCCAAGCAAATTATATGTTTATAATATTGTTAATCTAACGTTAATCATTATCGAAGGTTAATCAAACAAAAAAAATCTAAACATATATAACGTATATTTATATAAATACTATAATACAAATGGTATTACATTCATATTTATTATAGAGCTTATTATCGGTTTTCATCAAATAAAAATTACAATATTTCTCCGTATTACTTCATTGGTTAATATATTTAATGTATAAAGAGTTTGTAGAAAACTTTAGAAGTGTCTAATTAATAAATTAAAACAAAAAATAAATAACAGTATGTAAAAATATATTTATATAATTTCACATTTATATATTTAAAAATCATAATACTATGATACAATATAACAAACATAATTTTTTTAATTAACAAAATATTATTACGATTAATTTATAGCGATTGCAAATAATGTTAACAATGTATAATTCACCGTCCTTTCGAGAATGATAGAATTAACCGCGCAGAAATGCTGATAAAAACATTGGAAATAAAAAAACGTGATAGGATCGCAGTTCCAACAGTGAATAGAGCACACCCGCGAATTCCGGCGCACCCCGCAATATAGCCACCACCTTTCACCTTTGATTTATCCTCTTATCATATGCGAGCTCGAGTTGGTGGACGGAAGCGGGCGCGGGAACGGCCGAGGCACCGACAATATCGCCACCCCCCTGCGGTGGGGGCGCGATGAAAATGGGATTGAAAACCACCAGACTAATCTCCTACCTCTCTCGCGTGTACTCGTAACATCCATGCCCGTAAGCTCGCGCGCACACACGTGCTCACACGCCACGCACACATGCACGGAATCGTCCACCTGCACGATTAACCCCCGCGCTTTTCCACGTGGTAACACACGAGCGTGTGCCTGCGCACACATAACGCATGTGTATTAAATGCCGACACACGTATTTCGCTGCGGTGTGCGTGCTAGTCGCGCTCAGAAACGGCTGCCATTTAAATAAATGTTTAATCTCGCTGGCGTCTCCCTTCGCCCTCCCGTTGAAACCCTCCCGCAGTTACCTCTTTTTCCTCCGCGTTTCGTTCCGCGAGCCGCGAGCAGCTTGCTCGACGAAGTGGTAAAGGATGGAGAATTGCGAGGAGAAATAGAACGGGAACAACTTTAGAGAGAGAGAGAGAGAGAGAGAGAGAGAGAGAGAGAGAGAGAGAGAGAGAGAGAGAGGGTGGGAG
>NW_017259353.1:1078584-1081297 GCF_001594045.1 Atta colombica
GATCGGATCTGGAGAATTCCGCGGGATTGCACTGCAAGAAGGAAACGAAAGCTTCGAAAGGAGGATAAAGAGAGTGAAAAGACGGTTAGGCGGGGGTGAAAGGACCCGCACGGGCATCGCCAGAGAGAGCGGCAAGTAAAAAACCAATCGAGTCTGTGCAGCGCGGCGCTGAATCCCCGGTTCCCCGCGTCCCAACCCCGATTCCTGGACCATTCGAGAGACCGAGCCCCGCAGCCATTTAACCTCTGCATTGCAAATGCCACCCCCTATCTGCCGCGGCCATCCGGCTCGGTAAGGGATGGCAGGATGGGACGGGAAATAGGGCCGCCAACTCGAGCCGAGACTGTTATTTTAACGAAATATCTTTAAACGTCGGCACGAGGGGCGAAAGGGGATGGACGGATGGCCTGGAGGAGAAGGATGAACCTCACTAGTCAGCCCGGAGGGAGTAAATGTAGCGGGGATGGATGGCGAGACGGGGATGGTTTCGGGTGAACTCGGCGCGGAGAGATGAAAGGATACCTAGTTACGGGACGAGAGGGCACACCGGTTTAAAGGATTACCGGCCTGCCTATTATTCAAATGTATGCTAAACGCGCGGGGCGATGTGCGCGATAGCCTTATCAGCTCTCTTGCGAGGTGCATCATGCTGCGCGGATATTTCACAGCGGTTTGCCACAATAGCTAAAATGCTTCCTCGTCCCGAAGTCCAGACCAGCAACTATGCTTTATTTCGACAACGTTTTTATTGCTGCTTCCCTGCTGACGATCAAATGTAGAAATTTATCCTGACCAGTAACTCTGCTTGACCGCTGCTCAAAAATAACAATAATTTTATAGTAATGTTCAAGTTCTTCAGAGTACCTAATTTGTCTACAGTAATTCAGATCTTTTTCCTAGAAAATATAAGCTTCTTCTGTTCAATTAATTATGAAGATTCCTCTTTGGAATTTTCAACGAATTTTTTAAAAATCTATTGCTTGAATTTATTGCCTGAAATTATATTATCATACTTAGCAGCAATTGATATTCTTCAGTCCAATCAATGTTGAAGAACTTTTTAAAACTTTTTTCTCTGTTAAAAGTAATGAATATTTAATTCCAAGTTATCACCGACGTTGTAGCTATTAAGCATTAGTTTTGCAGAGGAAGTACCATATTGCCATAGATCATCACCTTACGCTCCTAATAATCGAAATGGACATCAACCGAGTTTTTCGAGACATTAACGGCATCCCTAATTCGCGAGGATATTGTCGTCGATTTTTCAACGCGATTTTGCAGCATGTCGGTCGGCCGCAGATGCGTTGGAGGGAAGTCCTCGCAAGATTTGCGCGAAGCGTGAATGGAAGAGGGCGTGGGAAACGGCGAAGTGGTCGCGTACGCGGATAGTGTGCTGACTTGCGACCGGTCCGGTAATTGCCGTAATTGTGCCGAGTGATTCACACATCAGGATCGGCGCGGCGCTCCCTCCACTCCACCCCCGCGTCTCTTTCGCGCAAACACGTACACGCATACGTTTCTCGCAGCGATATAGCGGGACTCGGACGGGAGTATATTCGCGCGCCGAGAGCGCGAGCGCATCTGCGCGGGATTTCGGAAACAATTGCCGACAATTCTCGCCACTTGACTCGCGGCCAGCGATTGACGTGAGAATCCGCTTAGACGGCTGTACAACTCCGCCGCGGAGCGTATGAGGTCATCTTCATTAAATCGTTCTCCGCTTAATGACTGATCTAATTTTTTCCCTTGTCTCTCTTTCTCCACTGCCGCCGACGGCGTTCGCACTGCACGCTCGCTGCACTACGGCGATCATCGTAATGTCCGCTTTACCTCGCACTTTTTCTGCTTTTGCGGTCGGGAACACTTCGTGGAAAGTTCGTGGTCGCTTTCTTCTCACGTGACGTTCACCAGGACAAGCTAATTTCAAGGAACGTGCGTGAATGGAAAAAGATTGACATATATATATAAGATTCCTTTGATTCGCGAGCGATTAGTATCAGCGAAATTATCTCTTCCGGTGTAGAAATATATAAAATATCTCAAGCATTCCAGGTGAAACGTATTTCTGGGATAAGATTACAAATCTTATCTTAGATGAAATCATATATTTATATTCTTATTATTTCTTTTTTTTCTCCTTGTCGAATATAGATTTTAAAATATAATAAATGTAGTATAAAATATATATTAATTTAATTATCATATATTTTTTTTATTTTATTAGCTTGATATAAAATTATTTTTCTTAAAATTTAAGACATGTTACATTCAGTATTACATAATTTTATATGTATCAAGCTATAAAAAAATAAAATTGAAGTATTGAAAATGTATATTATAAATCCTTCGTGTGCACACATAGCCTTCATTCAAGTCGGCGGCGCTTTGTAGTGTTAGAATAGCATCTCGCGAAGCTACTTTGTCTCCACATCCGTTTCCGTGCATTTAGCCTTCCACAAACTGAGAAGACACGCTAAGCTCAAGCAGGCATTTACATTTGCAAAACACGACCTGCTTTCTCGTAACCTTTGATATAAGCTAACTCGATGGTTTATATCAGTTAATGATTACATATTTAAACTGCTAAATTATTATTAAAAAAATAGAATACATAATATAAATAATTACTAATCTACTAATTGAACTTATTACATTGTATTGCTTATATAAAAATTAAAATCTTAGAACAGCATTTTCAATTTGTTATATA
>NW_017259353.1:1081397-1085920 GCF_001594045.1 Atta colombica
TAAATCATTATTCTAGAACAGAAGCCAGAAGATCAGGCCGTTCGATATAATTTAATTCGGCCTGCTTTCGAAAACTCAAATCTCATTAGAATCGTATTCTTCTGTACGGACGGCGTATGGACGTACCATGTGTATCAGTGGAAGAAATCAATTCAGATCCCTCGGTCCCGCAGGAAATGACATTTGACACCTCGCTAGCATATTTGCCACCCCACCAGTGATTGGCTGATTATGATCTCGCTAATCCCGAGTCGGGTGGGCTTGGACCACCCCGACGTGATTGTCGAGCTCAAAGGCAAATACGTATCGCGCACCCTTCGGAATCGCGCTTTGCAATGTGCGACCCCAATTTTCGTGCGAGCGAGCGTGGCGTGCATACGTGCGTGCATGTCGCGCGTGTGGTGATTACACGCGATTCCACTGGGCATACGTTCGCCCAATGAAAATCGCTGCTTACTCTCGTTTATTTCGTCTGCGTGCTACTTTTGATTCCAAGTCAATGTATGTCATTTCTTTATGGGATACTCTAGAGAAATATTAGCACACTTTTCTCTCTAATCTTTATGATTGGCTTATACGGTAACAAATTGTACGGTAATAAATTAAAAATAAGGCTTGTTATAAAGCCTTATTTTACAAAATAAGCTTAAAGTGCATGAACAGTTCGCATTACATCTTATATTTATCCTTACATTTTAATTTAAAAGTTAATTGACATTGTATTTATTGTAGGAACTTCAACAGAAAACCAGCAAAGATCGCATCCCCCCCACTTTCGAGAAATTCGAATTCAAATTATTCTATAAATGAGATCCTAGAATAGTTTGACTTCAAACGGCGAAGAAAACGATTTCAAGATTTTACCCTCCAATTGATGCCCAAAGCGTTAACGAGAAACGAAGATAACAGTTCTTCAAATAAAGGACATCTTGCATTAAGTTTTCCTCCTTTTGTACGACGCGTGAAATTTCCTTCGTCGAAAATTTCAATTACTCGCTTCTACTTGGTATGATGTAATGGAAATCAACCAGGATGTAATTCCGCGAGAATCGCGCAATTATTTCCACCTCGAGATACGCGACTTCGCGAGGTAACCGGGAATTGAAAAGTACTGGCAAAGGCGTCGGTCTTACACGCGGGGCTACAATCAAAATGCTAATCGTTTCAAGAACAAGAGGTGTAAGTCCATAGAAATTGGATGTAAGGGACTTAATATCACTTGGCGGCGCGGATCGCTAAAGAGTATTACGGGGGATTACCAGGGTAAAGTGACACCCTTGGCCTGAGGGCTGCGGTGGCGCGCCGCACGCAGTCTTAACAAAACATCGGGGGTTGGAGGTTCCTTCTGTAAATATTGTTACTGCCACCCCGCTGGCAATTTCGCCAGCCATATGTCAAGCCACCGATGTCCTTTTTAGCGCATTCGCGCACGCACGTCGCTCTCGAATTGATCGTGGTGAGGAATATGCGCGACATTGAAAGATTCAGCTCAAAGGATAATCTAAAAAGGAAGGTCGAGAGTATTTACTCTGAAAATATCACTAAGCTCATCGAGATTTTGTTTGATGTATCGTTGAATCTTCATGATCGATAAATTAAACGTTTTTAATTAATATTTAATAAATATCATGTATATATAAATTTTCTTAAAAATTAGTATTTAGTTGTCCGGAAAGTTCGTGCCGATTAAAATTTAAATTTTAGTATATTAGTTTATTAAATTAAAATTTTCTGCGTTTCAATTTTCCTTCAACATCGGCACGAACTTTCCGGACGATCCAATAAATGCTTTAAGAATCTTGCAATACTTTCTGAATTATGTAGGAATTTTTCTGTATTCAGGAAATATCATATTATAGTATAGATTATTAACATTTATATAGTATAAATTATTAACATTTTTTAAGCATAAGTATTAGGGAATACATGTATTTGTTCTCCATATAATAAAAAATATTGTTTATATTATTCTGTATATTAAATACTATCGTTTTAAAGAAATCGGACATAGCCGGCAGGTATGTTCGATATTCGTTATGGTAATGCATAAAGCGGAGTATAAAGCAATAAGTACAGGGGTCAGCGAGGGTGAATCGTAAATTAGAAAGCAGAGCGAGATGGAAGCGGGAAGGAGGGAACCGGGTCTCGAATTAGCATCGCTTTCAAGTCGCTTTCTAATCTCGGTAACTGGACAAATTGGCACTGAATGATCAGTAACGAACGGACGGAAGGCTCAAGTGGGTTTGCGGCCGTAGGCGAAGGACGCCTCGGGAGAAATGGGGGAACGTTGAGTGTCGCGTACCGTTGTATCTCGCGCCGTCTCGTACCGCTATTCTGCGGTATATCGCGACCGACACGTGGCACGGATTACATATACGTGCATATTACACGGCCAATTTCGGACATCCGGTTAATGCACACGCTGGGAGGGGTCCCTAATTGATGAATTAAATCCTTTAGGCGATTTAAATGTATTTCTAATTCAAGATACTGCGCAAAATTAAATATGATTTAAAATAAAATTATTTTATTTATTATAGAGTATTAAAATCGTACAGCAACTTTGGATAAAAGTATATAAAAAAATAGATACAACTGCCACAAACTAAAGAAAAATTTTAAAAGTATCCAAGATCTGTGAAAAGCAGAGCTCTTATTATTATTGATTAAATAATTTTGTCAAATTATTTTGCATTTCTTCTTATATAAGTTTTCTTCGATGAAAGCTCTTTTTAATAAACATGAAAATTCTGTTTTCGCGAAATGGGACATGAACGGATTGTCAACGAATTCCAATCGGAAATAATCGACAGCTGCGACGGATTTCACGTTGCCAGCTCGGGATAGGCGGGAGATTTCCTCCTCGGCCGTGGTAAATACGCGCATGGCTACCGTAAACATAAATTCCCTGCAGTAGCCACGATTTATTACCCATGAATCGAGCCGGAGGGGGCGGTTTACAATGGGCCGGCAAATTGCGGCCCGTTTATATGATGGAGACGTTATAGCGAATTCGGCGATACGGACGAACAAGTGTGAAATCAGGTGCATCCATAATGCAAAGGGGTGGGCGCGAGGCTCGTTCCCCGATGCTCATGCTCCCGTGTTGTAACCCTCATCCCTCTTTCACCCGTTCTCGCGCGTCTGCATCCCCCAATGCACGCTGCAAATCAATTAGACACGCGGCGGAACGTTACGTTTATTGCCGATGTATCGAAAAACAGAACGCCCCGTCGCCGACCCCTCCGGAAATATCGCGGATTTCGCAGCAATGCTCGCGTGGATAGGTGGGCGGCGTGATGAAACGCGAAATCCACTCGTGGTCGATTTTTCGGAGTGTTTACGGATTAATCGACTAACGGTTCCTGTCAACCTTCGCAGAAGGGTAGGACAGCTCTCATTCGCAAAACAAAATGATACTCAACTCTTATGAGAATTAATTTCACGAGAGGGAATAATTCCATATGGAGATGATCTAATTAAACTAAAAAATTCCAGTTTTTTCTAATTAAACAAATTAATTAGAAAAAACTAGAATTTTATTACATAGAGAAATTAAAGATATAATATATACAATGAAAGTAACGAGTTTATAAAATAATACACTTGCAATTATGTTGAATGTACATGGAATAAGCATTAATAATTATTAATAGGTATATTAAAGTAAATTTACATTATAAATTTAACATCGCAATATTTATTTGTCGATCTTCTAATAATACTTTATTATTGTAGTTAATTATAAATTATTAAGTGTTATTTATTCATTATATATACATTTTTACTATTACTATTAATTACTATTAATTACTATTACTCCGCGTAAGCTTTACAAATAATAAATAATAAATCACCTAGAAAAAAATCGTTTTGTATGTAATTGTACTTTTTACGCCTTAACTATAGTTGATGTTCAATGTTCAATTGTAGGCGTGGTGTTGAACAAAGTGCAAAGTGGTGCAGATCGTTGGGGATGGCCTTAACTTGGTAAGAATTAAAGCGAACGGCTCAAGGGGGTAGCTAAGGGTCGCCTCCAGCGATTATACTAATAGTCGGGGCGTAGATAAGCTTACGGGGTGCGGAGAACAGTTAAGGCTACTAATTGTTTTCCGCCAAGGAAACTTTGTTCAGACGATTCTTGTCTGCGTTAACCCATCTATATTCTAACGAAAAATACGTTAAGCCTGATAATTATGAAAAACGAATACATATATGTACACCTCCTGATCAATCTATAAACAGAAGAAATACATATCGACGATTAACATGTTTCACTCTTTTAGAAGTACAAAACCTTTAGAAGTACAAACCTGGCGAAAGATTATATAAACAGTTATTTCGTTTAATTAATTCTTATTTACTTGATTTTGTAAATAATTTCACTATTAATAAATCTTTCTTAATATAAAATAAATATATTTAATTTAAGTATTTAAAATAATAAAGATATGTTGTAATTATTGTTACACATTCCATAAACAAAATTCCATAAACATAATATATTGCTACAATTTTAACAT
>NW_017259353.1:1086020-1093015 GCF_001594045.1 Atta colombica
TGGATATTACTACTTTGAAATAATCAAGATAAATCTGTATAATGTTCTCGCAGAGTTTTCTACGTTTTTATATGATGAAAATATTATAGATATTTGATGTCTAGACAGAACAGCAACAAACAGCATTTGTACCGCGATAACCGAACCAGATATGATGGTGTACCGGCGCGGCGATGCGGAAGAAAAGCCCGGAGCGTAAGAGCGAACAATGGCCTCCTCCTTGGCAGGTTGATCCAGCTTGAGTAATGTTGAAATCTGGGGCGTTCCTGGGAAAGACCACCTGACCTCTTCGTTCCTCCATCACTGCCACACTGGACCCTCGTAGACGAGTCACGCCCGGTTATAATACAGATCGAGTGTGTTACTAATAACGTTGTTACGATAATTACTAAGTCGATATAAATAAAGTGTCTCAAAATCTCAAAATCTCTTATAATGATCTGTTTATTAAGCGTATAGTGTAGAAACAAAAAATTAAAACATGCATAGCATTTAATAAAAATTAAACATATACAGAAAGTTACTATTTTTTTACATATTGGGTTGTCCGGAAAATTCGTGCCGACTAATCTATATAATTTAATAAATGTATACTAAAATTTAAATTTTCTGCGTGTCAATTTTCCTTCAACATCGGCACGAACTTTCCGGACAACCCAATATATACAGAGTGTTTCGGAAATTATTACAACCGAGAAGGAGATGATTCTTTAATCGTAAGTAAAAAATATAGAATAAAATTTTTTTCGTAGAAAATCGAGTATGAAATTTGTTAAGTACGCATGCACTTGACTAGTCATAATCTGCTTAGTTCATCTAATCTGACCATTCATGCTATTTCTATGTCATTTGGATTTGATAGTTTAAATATTTGATATAGTTAAAATAATGCAATAAGTTTCAAGTTAAAATATTTATTTTATTAATTAAAAAATTGTGAAAATCTATACGACAAAATCTTATTCTATATTTTTTATTTATTTTTAAATGAAAAATTATCTCCTTCTTGGTTATATCACGATTTTCGGAATATTCTTTAAGATGGAAATGTAAAAATATCAATTTCTCTTATTTTCTCTTATTTTTAAGAAGTCAATATTTTCTTTGTAAATTGCATCATTCATAGAAATTTTTAAGACTTTATCAACAATCAAATCCTCGTAAAAGTTAAAGTGCCAAAGAGAAAAATCCATCACAAATTGTGCAAAAATTAGCACTACTGACCTGTACTATTTTTCATAAGAAAGTCTTCTTCTTTCATAATTTGACGCGTATATACTTTAGTGAGAAATCCACCAGCGTCAAGATGGCTTACATGATTACAACGACGTGACATCGATCCTGAGAAATTGCAGGCGTTATACAGCCCCGAACTACTCTTGAATATCATCCCGCTCGGTGCATCCTTCTATCCACCGGAAATGAAATTAAACCAATAGTCACATTTGCGAGCGCAGTGTCGCATTGCGCTATTCCGAGAAGAGAAACGAAAAAAGGAGTATGGCAAAACGGAAAACCATAGAGTCTACAGTTTCTCCTTGCTACCCCACCGCGTCCTCATTCGGAAGTCAGGAATATCGGAATTTCGCGCAGCGATCGTGTGAATGTGTCCCGGGGACCCCAGAAGAAGTCGTTCTGGGATGGACACGCGGCCGGGTAATGGAAGATGTGATAATTTAGTATGCATGGTCGGAGTTTATTTGAATTTTATTGGCGAACTCGCTGTCACGTGGACGTAGGAGAGTAGCAGCGGCGATGCCGCAGGGGGGTTCCTTTTTCGTTTTATCGGATCGGGGACGAGACGACGCTCCTCCCGTTTTCCCGAGGGGACACTTCCGTCCGACCAATATCACTCCTCTTCCTTCGTCGCTCGGGCCTTCTCGCTCTCGGTTCCGTGCTCCCCCTCCCCCTCCCCTATATCTCCTCCACCCTCTTACCTCTTTATCCCTCTCTCGCCCCTCTCTCTCTCTCTCTCTCTCTCTCTCTCTCTCTCTCTCTCTCTCTTTCCATCTTTTACTCTCTCTCCTGGGGCGCTTCCAATATCTTTCTAAGTTCTCAGAGCTGGCCATGAATAAACTATTCCCCGACTTTGAATATCTGAGCGTTTTGCGCGGGAATGGGACCACCATCGAGGGACCGACCACAGAAAGGACAGGAATGGGTGATATCGATTGATCGACATCACTCGTGAGAGAAGGGAATGTCGTATTTGAAAGTGTGATCCTTCAATTTTTGGAAAATGGTTATTTTTAAGAGAGAAAAAGGAAAGAAAATATGCTGTTTGTTTCAATTCAATAATGTTTGGAATTTTTCGGCACAATTGAAAGAGATTGATAACTTCAATAACTCGCTGGTTGTGCGTTAATGCATTATGCAACATGTGAGATTCTTCTGGCCGATATTTCAATATTATTTTATACAATCTGTATCAATATTTCTTTAATCGATGAAAATAGGAAAATTAAAATATGTCACATTAATTTATTTTGGGATAAAGTATCTTCATGTTATTATTATAATTCAGAAGTGTTTAATCATATATGATTATATAGAACTTGGGGATTGCCGATACGATCTAATCTCTGAAGATTTCGTGAACAAAAGTGTTGGGTTCGTTAACATATTAACGAAATGTATTCTTTATGGTCTGCATCGATCATCAGGCGCCATTAATACCCGACGGAATTCTTTATTCCTGATCTCGATAGCGGGGCGATTAATTTTTCGTACCATCGAGGATGATGAAATCAAGCAGTCAGCATAATGAGTAGCGTTGTCTGCCGCGCAATTCATCGGATGTCGCGGGAGTAAAGGACGCGGGGGTGGCGAAGAACGGCGGGATTATTAATATTCAGAACGAGAAGCGGGAGTCGAGAGCAGTGCCGAGTGACAAATACCTAGAGCCCCGTCCCAACCCCGGCACGGCTCAACTCTGTAATTAACGCTAATCTCCAGGCCGTTTCTGCGACACCGTACCACCCACTTCGTCTTCTCTCTTGTCTCTCTGTACTTACGGGACGGAGGGTGGCTTTAAGCGGAATGGTCTCGCCAGTTGATTCTTAGACGAAAGTAGCTCGATGTTTTTTTCGCTAAAATAGACGTTTTAACGCAATTTAAGTATGTTTTCTTTTATTTACGTTTTATCGTGCACTGCGTCTCATTGAAAATTCAATGATACTTTGGAATGACGTAATGGACTATTGCGGTTACCAATAAACAGCTAGAAAATGCATATACTACATGTGGATTTCGTACTGTACGAAACCTCTGGAAAAGTCAAGAAAACTACTTCATTGTTTGCATTCCTCCTTCCAGTACGACAAAAAAAAATTCCGTATGGGCGCGGCGTCTCGTCGGGGTTCTTGAATATTTTTGTGAACATTACCATTCCACCGTTCATTCGTCATGAGTGGTACGCATTTAAATTTACAAAACTGTATACTGTATATTATTAATTGCATATATGAACGCGTATAAATTTCGCGAAACTCATAGAATTTGAGGTGGAATTCTTCAGTGTATACGTAAACTTTAAGCTGTAAATTATGATGATAAAAAGAAAAAGAGACATCAATATTCTTTATACATTACAAAATATATATCTACCATCATCATTTACAATAATTAGAGAAGAAAAATATTAAAAAAAACATTAAAGGAAAGTCATGAAGCTAAAAGAGTATAAAAAAATTATTGTAGAAATATAAGTACCGTTTCACATTATGTAATCAACAATTTTATAATTATATATAAATAAATATCCCATAGCAACGAAAGACAATTCATCGGATGTCTATCGTGAAACATGTTTTACTCTACGGATCTAAACATTTTTTCAAAGTCGTGCATCACGCACAATGAGCAAAATTCGGTTAAAGCGCAGAAGCACTTGATTAAAGATGTACACATTCAAGATTCTCGAACGAGCTAGTGTACCTCTTATCACAAGAGATTACTCTGGACAGTGTACAACAATTTAGGTAGAGAGAACGAGGGTTGGAGAACGGACGTGCCCAGGTACTTCTGGCCGTTGCAAGCTGCTCTAATCGAGTCCCCCAATGTCCTGAAACCGCCGGTGTTCTTCCGTCGAGAGTCTGATGCGAGAGCGAGAAAGAGACGTAGTTCAGGGGTGGGATACGAGCGAGAGAAAAGGCGGCCAATCCAATTCCGTGCTCAAGCCCAACTGTCATGATGGCGGAGGGTGGCGAAAAAACGTAGCCACGATCGGAGCGCAAGGCGAGCGAGGTAGGTCTCCAGGCTTTTTTGCGTTTAATCAAGGATATTCGCGGTCGGCTGGCTCGCTATTTCAGTTCGCCGAGTGTTAACCGAGGCGCGCAACCACCACCGAGTATCATACCACAGAAAGTGGATGAAGGAATCTTCGTCCTTTGACCTGCCAGAGACGCTCTTGCTGTGCAATCGTCCTTAGCGGTCCTCATTGTAAATTACAGCACATATCATTGTTTTTGCTCACTGTGTCGTACTGTTATATTCTTTAGTTTCTTGCGATGATTAACTAAACCAGTAGATATATAGTCCAGAGATAACAAAAGCGATAGATAGATAAAATTATAAAACTTAAATTGTAAAACTTTTTTACTGGAGAACAAGTTTTTAAAAACTTTTATCAAAGTGCAACTACATTCTAAATTTTTGCAAATTTTCACCACTGGAGGATGATTCAGTGAGCCGAAATGAATTCGATTTTTTGTATTTAAATTTGTCAATACAGTAATTATAATATTGTGCACCGTCATCGTGTTTAAATTATTGGCTGCGTTCAGCATAGAAAACAACTTTGCAACTATTGTAAAATTCTTCAATATGATTGGTTTATATTTAGATCTAATACGTAACTAAGGGCAAAATCATATTAAAGAATTTTTTTACAACAATTATAAAGCTGCTTTTTCTGCTGAACGCAGTCGTTACTTTGTATTGTTTCTTATTTAAATTTTAATTTTCTGAGCCTTCAAATATTTAAAATTATAAAAAACTATATTCTTACGAGATCTTAGAATTACACATTCTTATTACGAAAAAGTTATTTGATAATAAAAATAATTTATAAACATAGAATAACGTTTATGTCTTATAACTATAGCATTTATTGAATGGGATATGGATAATGAATATTATGTCAATATAATGAATCGGAATCGGATTAATCCTAATCAACTAGATAAAGACCTCGTGCTGTGAGGCCAAGGAATCATTTGATTCGTAGAATCTAATAAAATCGATTAGAGACGCAACATCCCTTTCACTGTCATCATGATAGTCTAGACATGATGTAGCAGGAGATGATAGTTCTAATTTCGTTCTCAAGTATCTTCGCTGTCACTCCTATAAATTACTTCATTTCGATAACGCGTTAATCATCGAAAATACTCTCTGAATTTCGAGAAGATCATTCGATGGAGGTCTTTTACTAAAATTTTTTTATAAGGAAGTATAAGATTTTCATGCGAAACAATTATATTTTGTAAATAAAAAATTGAAGATTATAAAACAGAAAGATTTGATTTTTAAATTTAATCGATACACGTTTATACGTATGTAATCTACCAAATTCATTTTAAAACATATTTCGAATATACCATTAAAATTAAAGATCAGCTTACAAACGTTTTATTAAATGCCGCTCTAATATAATGGGAAATACAAGTAGTTATAATATCCGGATTCCAGGAGTATATCAATGCACGGATAATGGTATAAACGACAAAAGGGTTACTCCTTTAGGAGTTAAAGTCGTGATAATCATGGATGACGCTGGTCGAAACAATGCGCCCGGCATCCGTCGCCCTGGTAAGGCGTGAGTTTCGTCTACGGATTGGGAGAAAAGCGGGGCGATGTCAGAGTACGGTGATGTATGACTGAAGCGAGCTCGGAAAATACCACGTGCCCCGCCACCTAGTATATAGCAGTCCGTAAGGATTAGGGTGACGACCTACTATATTCTCCAACGCACAGTTTCGTAATGCAATTGGATTCCTTCGGCCATCAGCACCCTCTCTTTCATTCACCCTTAGATCTATCGTCATCGACTTTAATTGCGGGATCATTGCTCTCATGAAATTTTTTCTATCGAGTGCTCCTTATTTAGAAGGGTATAACTAATTTAATATTCTCGATGCAAATGTACAATATTAATGATTAATAGGCATTAACGTCAAATAGATATTAACACCATAAATAATTAATAGTAATTTAATAATTAAAAATTGGAACCTAATTTTAATTTAAAACAGAAAAATGTTCAAAATAATATAATTAATAATAAAATTATAATAATAAAATAAAATAAATAATTAAAAAAATAAAATTTGTGCAAAAAAATATTCATAGAATACTTGAAAGAAATGTTCCTTGAAATGTTTATGGATATTTGAAGAAAATATGTAGAGATTTCTGTCAGTGTCTTCAGAAAGAAAATAAATAATTCATTCAATAAATGAGAATGTAATATCATTTATCGGTAATATTGACTACTTTCTTATCAGTTCCATTTGAGAACATTCAATTTCTTCAGTTCACCGTAGCGCTGCAAAAGGATCAATCAAAGTTAGAGGTCAGCTTTGTGCAGCATTGGAAAATTATGACGAGCAAAAATTCTGTAATACAAATTTATTTATTTTTAATTAATTTAATATTTTATAATGAAGCAAAATCATATCATGCTATCGTCATTATTCATGGAGTTCTTACTGGAAGTGAAAGCATGGAACTCATTAGCAACAGAATTAAGGAGGTAGGTGAAATGAAGTGGAGCAAAATGGTTGCTTATTGTAAACATCGCAACACCATTGTTTCATTATTCAAATATGATTAACTGATTTTGTTACGTTTACATTTTTTTTGCATAAATTATTTCGCTCATTTTTATTGATGAATATGTGCTCTATGTTATTTGTAAATAAAGAATTTTATTATAGCATGTTCATTTTTATTTTTCAAATAATTTTATGCGCCTTTGTGCATCATATTGTCAA
>NW_017259353.1:1093115-1098435 GCF_001594045.1 Atta colombica
TATCTTCACAGATGCATCCTGGAACTCCAGTCTATAACACTATTAGATTTGCAGGCTGGAGTAGCCTAAAACCAATGTGGAAACAGGTAGAAGAAATAGGCATGGATGTGCTTTCTATAGGTGTTGCATTTCCTGAGGGAATTAATTTAATAGGTTATAGCCAAGGAGGTTTATTAGCTAGAGCCATTTTACAAAGATTTCCTGTGCATAATGTTAGAAATTTTATTTCCCTAAGCTCACCGCAAGCGGGACAATACGGAAGTACATATATTATGATATCCAAATAGAAAATAAAACAAAGATTTTGTTCTAATCATAAAATCCTGATTTCAGCACGTTTTCTGCGTTTGATTTTCCCAGATTTAGCTTGTGAGACTGCTTATGAACTCTTTTATTCACGACTTGGACAATACACCAGTGTTGGAAATTATTGGAATGATCCTCATCATCAAGTTATTAACTTTAATCTATTTTATGTATCAAGTATATTATTGTATATTCTAATATACATTTTTTTTCAGGAATTTTATTATAAGTACAGCAAGTTTTTACCATATGTGAACAATGAAATCAACGGTTTTAACAATTCTGACTATAAAATAGGTTTAACTAAGCTAAAACGAATGATACTTATTGGAGGACCGAACGATGGCGTAATCACTCCATGGGAAAGCAGTCATTTTGGATATTATGACAATAACAATACAGTGATAGACATGCGTGATAGAGATATTTATAAATTTGACAGGATTGGTTTAAAAACGTTAGATAAACAAGGCAAGTTAAAGACCATCACAGTGCCCGGAATTTCTCATACTGAATGGCATACAAATATTTCTATAGTAGATCAATTTTTGTTACCATACTTAGATTAAATAAAATAAAATTTAAGTAAAATAAGATTGAAAACTTGCCAAATATATATACTAAATTACTATTTATTATATATTGCCATATCTAACAAATTTAAACAAATTAGAACATTATTTTTATATTTTATTCCTCACATTTTATATATTTTATATTCGAATAGATTAATATAAATTTATGTACCCGTGATGGAAGTATAAAAGGTGTGCTCGTTTTTGAGACGAATTTCATACCGTTCTGCGCATAACCAGATGTGCATTTTAAACATTTACATCGCAGTAATTTTGAAGTGATATATTGCGGATATGAGTATGTGTCAAGTAAAAACGTGTACAAATAGTTTCCGAAAAAAAGGATGCAGAAATTTACATTTTTTTCGATTTCCAAAGGAAAGAACTCAACATAATGTCATAATGACATAATGCCAACTTCAAAAAACCGCGGCAACATGGCGTCTTCTAGATGTCGCTCTTCTTATGTTCAAAAGACGCAAGAACACACCTTTTATATTTCCATGCATGTACTTTTATGGGTGCACATGTTTTTGTGTGCATGCATGCTAATTGTATGCTCAATATATATGCTTGTTAATATATGTAGCACACAGTAAGATTTTTATATACATATACATAATTTTTTTATATACAAATATACAAAATATGAAGTCTGAATCTATGTATTTCAAAATATATATAGTGTAAATTAATAGGAAAATTTATTTAATATAAATTATTTAGATTTATATATATAAAATAAATAGGAAAAATTTATGGACGGCTTTTATATTCATTAATAACTTTATTAAATATTTTCCATTACAAAATTATCATTTTATTACTATTATTTTTTCTTTGACTATTTTTCAGAGTATTTTAAGAATGTCTTAAAGAGTGTATTGTTGGCTCAAAAATTGCCTTATATTATTAAATATCTATATATACAGGTTCCAACATTTGCGAATCATAACAAGAATGTTCTTCAGAAAATATAAAAATATTTGCTATGTATTTGCTGCTCTGAGCAGTAATTTATCAAACATTAAAGTTAAAAGGTCAATTATAGATTACAGTTAAACAGTAATTTTGTGGAAAACGATAAAAGTTAAATATATAGTTCGAGATAAAGATGAAAAGTAATAATCATCTAATTGTAATTTATTAATTGAGTCTTCATTATAATGTCTGAAAAATTATTGCGGAACAACAAATGGCAAATACTTTTAACTTTTTTTAAAACTTTTGTTTATAGTATTTGATCTATGTATTTTTATAATTAAATAATTTCCCTGTAGATATATACATACATATCATATTAGAGATTCTTAAGATAAAAAATTCAAAACTGTTATCACATACGTTTAATATAATAATCCACATAATTATTTAGAACTTTTTATTATGAGTAAAACGTGTGATGAGATCTAATGCCCATTTTGGTTGATCTGAAGGAACCATATGACCTGCATTTCGTACGAGAACTTCTGTTAAATTGTCAACGCTTTTTGTATAGCCCGCTACATTATTTCCAACCATCCATATTTTTCTTGACGTTTTCTTATACTTGTCTGCTCCGGACCATTGTAAATTTTTTAAGTAATTTTCCGTGAGTGGATATGCTACGATAATATCTAATTGTCCATTGTAAATAAGTACTCTATAATGCTGCAGAAGATCTGTCAATAAAGGTACTATGGATTGCATGACGTCTTCTTTCAAATGTTCCTCGACAGTTTTGGTTTCAACATGAAAAGTGTTATTGCCCACGTGTATAGCATGTCTGACGTCAGCTCTTTGTATCCATTCAGACATCCAATCGGAATCATTGCCATCTTTCGTAAACAAATAGTTGAAATAATAATCAAAACCAGTTAAATTGTGAAATAAGGATGGCGTGCCATTTAGATCGCCATTAAGGAGTGTATCAAATATTTCAAATGCTTCGAGATATTTCTTCTGTTTAATAAATTCGCGACCGTTGTTTTCATATACTTGAAATTGAGTTTTCCCATTTTCATCTATCAGCCCGAGCTGATACAAATAATCGCTATATAGCAATTGATTCTCTGGATCACACAGTCCGTTACCAATAGAAAGGCCTTTTAAGTTAATTTTTGTTTCTGCTTTGATATTATAATTGTTAATGGTATAAGACACTGCTGGTACATATTTACCAGCATATGATTCACCAGTGACAAATAAATCATTTTTTTGTAGCTCTGGGAATAACAAAAAGAATTGTATCAAGGCAGTAAGAATATCTTTTCCTACTTGTGTTTCATTCTTTACATATCCTCTTTCATCATCAGTGAAACTATATCCAGTACCAACTGGATTATCAATATATATTAAATTGTGTGCTATATTCCATGAATATTTTCGCATTGTCAAAGTTTTGTTAGCAGTAACTATAAATGGACCATTTTCCATAAAAAGACCAAACATAGAAGTTGCTCCTGGGCCACCTTGCAGCCATAATATTACTGGTGCAGTCTTTGGATTGTGCTATGGCACACAAATATGATTGTTTAATCTTGATTGTAAACCAACCTTAAATTGTAATGGAGTAAGGAACTGTCTAATCATATAATCTATACAACTTTTTTAATGCTTGAAGAATTATGTATATCATAAGTACTCGTAAAAAATATGTTAACAAGATTAAATGCAAATAAAATTTAAAAATATGGAAATTCTTATTGTATATACAACACTGTATAATCAAAAAATTTTTTATGATAACTATCCTAATAAGTAAAAAATGTTAGCAATGTGCTAACAAATTGGTATCAATTGTATTTGTATTAAGTGTGTTTTGCCGATAGAACTTTATATAATTTGACATAATCAACAATAGAGTGGCAGTAGAAACTGAGCGAATCCATTGAATGCAGAAATTATACGAAATTTATAGCTCTCCTTGAGATATAAATTCAGTCATAGTTCAAATTTTACAGAAAATATAGCACTTTACAAAATCTGTAATTTTTCGATCTAGATCTAGTTGTATAAGTATAATCTCTTTTACGAGGGGATTAATCGTTACTTACCATGGCTGGAAAAAACCAGAAGAACAGATTAGAATTGTACGTTTTATTAACTGTGAGATAACCCGAGTAACTGCTAATATCGCCCATTTCTTTGTGTTGGACGAGAGCCTTTGCTCGCGCCTCCTCAATTTTTCCATTTTCTATTAAAGGCGTCAGAAAAAGCGGCGCACCAACATCCTCCTCATCGGTGAGTTGAAACTGCTTCAATTTGGGGTATGCATTCAAAAATCCACTTATACTTTCGTGCGGTAATACGAGCAATAATGTGCTCAAAGTTAGCATAAGAACGCTGTACATATTGTTAGTTCAATGTTACAATCGATACTGTCTGATATTGCCTTGCTATACTGGGTACTGAACTAATTGAACTCAATAAATATATCTAATTGTAGCTTGTCATGTTAATTATTACTATATCGATATAATTGCTTTGTTTTTATCAATGACATGACAAATATACAAAAATAGGTTATGACACGTGACCATATTATTATGGAGTGCGTTCCAAAACTTGACTCTGTCAACCTGAGTATCATTTTATCTTTGTTGTTCACCGAATACTAAACAAGGATAAAAGATAATTAACAGAATTGAATTTTAGAATGTATTCAAACACCTTTAAAGGTATCTTTGCATGGGACTTGAGAGCGTTGAGAAGTTGTAATATCGATGTTATGAAACTGACCAATCACAGTTATTCCCTTTTTCAGAAGAATAGCTACGATTGGCTAGATTCATAACATTAATAATTCAGCGTATAATAAATCGGGCCGTATAATGGGCATCATACAGAACTTGTAATACATTTTGTACTGATTATATAAATAGTAAATTCAGGCTTAAGTATTATTTAATTGTAAAAGATATATTGCTTCATATGAATGATTTAAATAGCAACGGTCGAAATGAGATAGCAAAAGGCTAACTGTAGGCCTGTTTTTTTTAGTTGAACTTAGCACAGTTTTTTTCCTTTTCTCTTCAGGAGAAAAGAAGAAGAAAGATGAATTGATGCAAAAGTTCAGCCAAAAAAAACAGGTCTACAATTTTATATACAAGTGATGATGTTTTATAAAACAAAAAAAAAGAAACGTTTTTAACCAATCAATATAATGTTTTATTGAAAATAATATTATGTATATAGAAGATGATTGGTTAATTCGCTTGTCACTTATATGTAGTAACCAGTGTGTAAAACTGTAGCGCGGCATTTGCCGCTTGCTATATTATTATCAGCTGATCAACTACACCAAGGCAGTTGAAAGCAATACATTCCTTTCGCATTTGAGTTTTGAATCTGTTGTATCGTAGAATTGGCGATCGTACAAGGTTAGCATACTGTGTCTATATATAGATATATAATATATATATCTATGTATGTATGTACGTATGTATATATATATATAT
>NW_017259353.1:1098535-1100393 GCF_001594045.1 Atta colombica
CGTAAATTTATAAATTCTTGTTCATCAGAATCGTAATATTAATAATTTATTGTCTTTTTATCAAGATAGTAATAATACAAAATTGTTTGGTTATTAATTATTAAATTGTGCAAAATATTTGATTCTCTATTAAATGTCAAAAATGTTATTAATTTTATGTATTTTTTTCTTTTTACAGTTGCTGTGATATGTTTATTGTAGATATTAAGTCAGATATTTACGTACATCTACATACAGATATTCAAAATGAATGATTCTTTCCTGGAAGAGTTAGAACTAATACCAAAAGAATCAAAAAAGACACCTCAGCAACCGGATCGCCATGTAACTACCAGGCATGCTACTTCATCTCCATTAACTCATTTCTTAGAACAAAATGAGAGAGATGATATTATGCGACAGAAGGAACATTTTACGATAACAATTCCAAGTACACCTAATATAAAAATCATAGATAATAAAGAATCTTCTTCAAAAAATTTCAAGAAACAATCTGATCAAAATGTGAAAAAATATTCTGTGAATGTAAAAGCGTCAGAGAAAACGGAGAAGATTGCAGACAACAAAAGAAAGTCTTCGGATATGAAAATAAAAATGAGCAATAGTAATCAGCAGAGTATTAGTGGAGAACAGAAAATAAAACTTCATGAGGTAAAATATTCTAAAGCATCTGAAAACAAAGATCGTAAACGACGTTCAGGATCGTATAAAGAAATTACTTATACTTTCTCTAAAGAGAATAAACGTTCTCTTGATTCTTCTATTAATAATTCTTCAGATACTTCTAGTAAGGAAAATAGTCGTCCTTCTGATTCTTCTAAGGAGGCTGGTCCTCATAATTCAATTAAAGAAAAGGAAAAGTCAGTTGATAAATTGAGGAAATCAGGTGTGAAAATACAAGATCAAGATCCAGTTATTTTACTTACTGCTATCAAAGAAGTGATAAGCACATATACCAAGCAAGAAAGTACAAAAATTCTACGCGCTATGCAGGAGCTACATATAAATTCTCAAGCTACCTTGATAAAAAATCTCTTGAACCAAACAGATGATCTGGTTAAAGAAATGCATCCTAGCAAAGAGTCAGCTAGAATGAAAGCATTGATTGATGAGAATGAGCAATTACATCAGGAGTTAATGACTTTGCGAATGCGAAACGAAAGTTTACAGAATAAATTAGAAGAACTTGAATTTTTGAGACAAGAAAATGCGACTTTAAAATTAAAATATAACGAGCTAACTCAGACATAATATACAATTGCGTTAAATATTGGACCACGAAATATTTTGTTTTTTGCACAAAGTGCTAATTAGGAATATATTTATTTTAATTGCTTGACATTTTAAAAAATATATAGCAAAATTGAGAAACATTTTTTGCACGAAAACTGCCATAAGAGATTATACTTACTAAACTATTAATATTTAAATTTATTTTTATCTAATGATATAAAGAATATTTAAGTATTAATACATATATAGTGAAATAAAATGTTGACTTATTAAACTATCGATGACATTGTATATCGTTAAAATAATTTATTTTTTTACAAAAATGTTAGATATTAGTGTTAGATATTAGTTTAGATGTATGCGCATTATTTTAAAAGTTTATCCTATAATAAAGATTTTGTAACATTTAATAAATGGGTTTATATTTACTTACAAAATTGTTTTTATGTCAAATTCCATAATTCCTTGTATCAAAATTATAGGACACAATTTTATTCTTATACTATTGGAATATTTTATGTGGTAAATTAATTTGAAATAAATAGAATTATTTGATTTATCAAATATTAATAAAAGTTTTAGGATATTAAAAAGTATTTTTAGAAAAGAAAAAAAAAATATATAT
>NW_017259353.1:1100620-1143347 GCF_001594045.1 Atta colombica
TATATATATATATGAAAATAATATCTTAATAATTCATATTAATGAGCTGCTATATTTTCATATACACATTCATATTTATATACAATATAAACACTTTCTTGCGATGATACATTTCTCATGAAATTATTTAATGTGTGAATATCTTTGGCAAATTAGCCAAATTGCAAAGCTATACGCATTCGCAACTAAAAATACGTATAAAAACGATTGAGAAATTATCATGTCATTCATCAATAGCTTACAAATAACTTAATTTTAAAATCTTAAATGGACAATCTAAAAATATGCGTATATTTCACTAAGCAAACTTTAATGATAACGGCATTTTAAAATAATTGCACTGTTTATTGATAGATAAATTCATAAAAAAAATTTTTAATGCCAACGTTTTGCAAATATTTTGCGCGAAAATTTTAATGCACAATTAAAGCGTATTAATTAATTTGTTTGAACAAAATTTCTAGTTCATAAATACAAATACACTATAAAATTTATCGGAAATAGACTTTGCAAAATATTTGCTACATTGGCAAAATGTGAACGTAAGTCTAACAAAATCTATTAATAAAATATAGCAGATTTATTGCATAAATCAAATCTGCCATTTCATTATCATTTAAATAATATATTAAATTTATGTATTAATTATATATGTATATAAAACAATTGCATATATGCGTATACATATATAATTCTGAATGTAAGAATAATTATTTTGTTAAAATTACTTTGTGATAAATACGATATTAAATTTCTGAGTTCTCCATGAGATAAAAATTTCTTTTAAATTTGGAAAATATATGATTATGTATTTGCAAACTTTTTTTACCATATTTTTTTATTATTGATATAAATTATTCACTTATATTACAATAATAATTACCTTTTTATATATATATATTCTTAACATGTTTATAATATTTTGATAAAAATATTTGCATCGCGTAATCTTGGTCAGGTATTTGATTTTTCAGCAAAATCTATTAATTGAGCTCTTTTCAATTTTTCTGACAAGTTTAGCAATTTTTTAAAATAACGATTACATCGATCAAATAAAAAATATGAATATTCATGAAAGAGAAATATGCGAACACACTCACATGCACACGTATAAACGTAAATCATCATCGGGCAAAAATTCGAAATTTTTCTTCAAGCTTGAAATGTTCAATTTTTTTTCGTTCAATTCTTTGGATATTCCCGGTAAAAAAAATTTATCATAAAAATGTATAAAATTATACAAATTATAGAAGATATATAATTATATTATATTTTTTCCCGGGATGCTAAAATTATTTTTCTGAATATATTTCAATTATTCTTATTTCAGTTATCTTTTCTCTATAATATATGGATAAACATTACACAAAAAGATGAAGACATTTTCTATATGGACATTTTTTATGTATAATTTATATATAATCTATTTATTTGTATTTGTGTATATTTTTATACTAAAAAATTTTTTATCGGGTTTAATCCGAAGAATTGGATGTTCATTCATATTTTCTAATAATTTTAGAAGTGATTTTAAAAATGATTTTCACTATTATCTTATTCATCCTGAAAGAAAAATTATCTTGAAGGAATTCATTCAAAATTTCCTGTATTACGTAGAAACCTGTATCTGCACAATACACATACAAATCATTAATTAAGAACTGATATTTTCTGTATTCAGTCACGAGTCGATAGTTCTGCTTGTCTTCTTTCTTCCGATATTTCTTCTCTCTCTTCATATTGATCTTCATTACCAATTCGCTCTCCTTCTTCGGGCGGTCTCGTCCATCTAATAAAACGATTTTTGCAATTATATTTATTAAAAAATGAGTTTTCTCTTTATGTTCTGTTTTAATTCATATTTGTGAATTAATTCTTCTCTATTACTTTATATTTATGCTATTGTCGTGTTTAAGTGTGTACTTATATCCGTGTGTATGCTTAATCAAATAAGTATGAGAATATAGTCAAACAAATCTTATTATGTGAATATAAAACATATAATTGAATGAAAATATAAAATTTTTATCTATCTTATTATCAATCATAGATCATTGCTCATTAATTGCAACTTTTGTACAGCTTGCTACTAGGTTTTTGTATCAAATCTTTGTCATGAAGTTTAATTATGATTATATATAGATATAATTAAAATTGCAAAATTTTAATATATCTATATGTATATAATCTATTACAATCTAAAAATGGTGCATCTAACCTGATTAGTGTTTCCGGTGATCTGTAGAGGAAGATCAATTTGGCAAACAAGTCTTCTTCGAGACATAAATCGCCGCTCTCGCGAACCAAGTAAATATCTAAGCAAAGGCGAAGGATTCTATCGACATAGGGTAAATCATCAAACATAATCTTGGGTGCCATATCACTGACGATTTTTCGCATCATTTGACTTATAACTATCACCGCTGTAGTATATAATCCTATAATCCTGTTCGTAATTATGTAATTTTTAATCAATGATTGTAATAACGATTTTATAAAATTATTATAGTTTTAAAGATTTTCTTCATAAAACTTTGTCATAAGTATGTCTACGAAAATCAACTATTTCACTATTAATTTACCCAAATCCGCTGATGAAGCTTAAGCTCTCAGGGAATACCTTGTCGTTGAATAGGAACATCATGATATAGTTGCAATCATTTAGTGGTATCTGGCTAAAAAAATCGGAGCCTGTACATACTTCACGAACTATCCACCATTGTTTATGATCACAACATGTCATGTCCGTTGATAATCGGATACTCATATTTCTGTAAAGGTACCTGTTATCTGTGTCAGATTGACCTAGTACTAGAAACATATATATAAATATAAATAATATTATTTTATCTTTCTATAATTCTTATCTTTTTTATATGTTGTTTAATAACGTTCTAATTATGCTTACGTAAACGTAGCGGTTCCATTAATTGTGTAACAACACTGATGGATCTAGCAGTGACTTTCAAAAATTTCGGAAAGGCATTTTGCAATATTACTGTTGCATTTGTTGCACCAGGATCCTTACTTAACATGTCCACTAATGTTTGTCTTACAGGATTGAACTCTCCGTTTACGTACGCTGGCAATGTTATATTATGATCTGTTACAGTGATTCCACTAGCATCTTTGATATCTGTTTTTCTTGAAACTGCCCATTCCACATGTATACTTATTGTTGTAGTATTAGAGATCAGTTCTTCTATCAATCTGAAAAAGATGATAATATAATAAATATTTGTTTTTAATATATTTCTGTAACATGACACTCTTATACCTCTGATATTTTAAATTCTTTTTCAGAAGAATAATATCTGTATGATGCTTTTTTATTAAACAATCAAGTTTTGTTAGTTATATATATTAGTTATATTTTATCAGTTATACCAATATGCATGTATCAATTATATATATTTTCAGATTTTTCAGATTTTAAGTGTAATAATCTTTTTCATAAATTACCTTTTTTTGTCAGGTGGGGAAATGCCCCAAAGTGTTCCTGAGGAATTGCCAAATTTTACTGCAGCCACATCAGAATGGATGTAATTTTCAAAGAAAGTAACAGCTGACTTCTCTGTCGAATATATTTGTAAATTTGTAAGAGTTTTGTAATCCGTTTCCGTATATTCGATGATAGAACTGCCTTGTGCTGACATGGAATAGATGGGTTCGTATGGACCGATTCGTATTTTCATGGATACATCATAAGGTAAATTGGACACGCCAACGGTACTACCGAGGGCAAAAAGAAGCAAAGGGAACCAGATTAAGCCAATAATGAGTAAAAGAACACTTCCGCCTACCAAATACTTGCTCATTTGTTTTTTCTTTACTCCTCGTGGTTGAGGGTAATCTGATTCGACTCCTCGCATACACTAGAATTTTATAAAATAATATACTTATACAATTTTTATGTATTACCTATTTGGCGCATGTTGTGTAATTTAATATTTCTATGCTAAAATAAGTCAATTCAAAAACATATCTTCTCATATAAAATTTATATGAAAATTTTAAATAAAAAAAATTTTAAGAGAATTGAAAAAAATTATTCCAAAATATTATTTATAAAAATATTATTTCCTATAAAACTCACTTTGATTTGATAAATACTAGCAAAGACATCTTCCATCTTAAACCAATCCATTATAGTCATGGATGTGTCAGTCCAAATCCAATCCATCACTGCCCGAAGTTCAAAAAGGAATGGGACTAACATAAATCTACAAAATAACTTACTTAGGTACAATATAATAATAAAATAATAAAAATAATAAAAAAAATTTAATAAACATTTCACTAACCCTTTAAACAGGGTATAATTCACAATGCTGTACTTCTTGCATAGGAAATTACCCAATATTCGAGTCGGATATCCTTGTCGTAATTGATAAGCTGCTAGTAAAAGATAGAAACATTTCATCATATACCAGATTTGTGGCGGAAGTTTATCATTAAATTGTCTGTAATTATAAATATATATTATACATGATACATAAATGTCAAAAATGAAAAATAATGTACGATATCTTACCTTTCTGTCACGCTCGGTAAAATGAAGAACATCCATAGGTGAACACCAAGTACTAAGCAATACTGGAAGATTAATTTTCCCAGAATAGATTTTTTTAGGAAAAGAGCTCTATCGATAACAATTAGAGCAAATTGTAATAATAACATTAATAGGAAAGGCATAGGAACTCGATTTTCTTCCAAATAAGCCGCTACACCGCCATCGCCTTGCTGAGTCTAAAATTATAGAATATATATATAATATATATATAATATTAATGTGTAATCATTCTTTATGTAAATAAATAATATTTATATAAATATTAATAATAATTTCATTGAGTCACTTTCTCTTTCTTCTTATATACTTACTCCAAATGCAGAAAATCCGAAAATAAGTAGAAGAAAATTAAAGAAATCACAAAGGAACATGTAGGCATAAACATTCGTTTTTTCTTTACCAGTTGAATCAATAATTCTCTTAAAGAAATTTTTTATTGGTTTAACGTGTTTAGTAACTCTGCAAAATTTAACAATAATATAACAATAATAATTTAACTAAGCAAATTAATAAGACTTGCATAAAGCATGTTTAAATAAAATAATTACTTACGCTGTATTCATCGTTTTAGAAAACACTTTACTGTGAGGATCTTCTTGCGTAGCTATAAGCTTTTTGTTCTCTGTTACGGATGGAACATTATCATTTAATACATAGTCGTTTGATTGTTTTTGAGATTCTTTTGCTTCTTCGTGAGAACTACAACATATTAAAAAATAAGTGTCATACATTTATTGACACCAAAATTTTAGAATACAAATTTTTAGACATTGTTTCGAAAAATTCTAACGTACTCGGTTTCTTGTTGTATGATTAGTTCTTCTTGTTCTTTGTCTGAAAATAATGGTTTTGCCTGCACTACAGGTAACTGAGAAGGAATTATTTTTCGTGGAGATGCAGCTGTCCATTGACCCAAGGATTTTAGCATAAGTCTGTAGACCAATCATAAGCATTATACTTTATAAAATATTGTTATATGCGTTATTATTATTGTTTTTTTTTTATTTGTACCTATGAAAGAATAGCATAAGAAGCAATAATAAATCCCATAGAGCATAATTAGAATCTTTTAAAACACCAATAATCCTCGGTTCGTATAATGGATGGCTTATTGGAGCCTTTTGATTCCAAGGAATCAATTCCAGTTGGAAAATACATTTTATTATGACAATGGCCTAAAAATTGGAATATTTCCATCGAGATTCTATATTCTATATATGTATATATTTAGGAATAAATTATGAAATATATTTTTTACCTCGACATATGCGATCATTGTTATCCAGAATGTTTTTGAGGGTCGTGGGATTGTTAAAGAACCCCATAAGAATATCATAAGTGGCAATGGTGTCGAGAGTACTGACGCATTCTTAATTTGATGTATAAACACCATAAAATAACAAAGTATACTAGAATGCGCCAAAATTCCAAACCAGATAGACGCTGCCAATTGTACGATGGGAGGTTGATCCACTTCTGAAAGTTCTCCAATTTCTTCTTCTTGTTCGACTGCCAAGGCTTGCGAGAAAAGTGTGCTGCTTACATAAAATCTTCAAGTTAATTATTAATTTTGTAGTTAAAATAAACTATTCAACATAAATTTATATAGAAGAAAGATGCTCTAGCTGTGTTAAATATATATACGTAATAAATAAAAATTATTTAAAGTATAAAAATTCACATATATAAAATAAAAATAGATATAAATATACAAAATTGTTACTTAAATAGAAAAATTTAGAGAAGTAATTTCTGTATACACACAAAGGAATAATTTTAGATATCAAAACTGAATAGTAATAAAGAACAGAGATGCATCTTTCTTTTCAGATAAATTGATATCAAAAGCACATTTAAAGCCCAGTTCAGGAACTGTGAAATCTGAACCATAAAACCTGAAAATGAAACTAAAGACATTCGACAATATTAATGTATTTGCTACAGTGAACGTTATTCGTTTTCGTCATTCACTGTATACAATAATCAAAGAGACACGCAAGTCGCGCAAGTCAATTTTTTTGTTCTTTTCGTGTCAGGAAGCGATCCTTTTTGCCACAAAACGAAGTAGAGGTGGCAGTCAATTATTAGATGTAAAAGGATCTTATCTGACGTGCCGCATGCGAGGAGAGGCGTGCGAATAGTGCATTTATAAAAAGATCAAGCACATTGAGATGCTTGAGTTTCACGACACATTTTTGATACCTGGAGGAGGACATGTCCAATCCTCGCTCCAAACTCGGCGCCAGAATTCGGATGTGTGGCACTGCCAGCGAGCTCCTCTTCCTGACACAAACAACACCACTCTTTCTACGTTTACTTCGTATAAATATGTTACGAGAGTAAAGAATTTTAATCATAATTTTAAAACATTATATTATTAATTTTACTATTCACGAAGAAAAAAGATACAATAATAAAAAAAGGTAAGAGATAAATTTGGGAGAAAAATTATATTAAACAACAACAAATATATATATTAATAATTAATATATATTAATAATTAATATATATATTAATAACAAATTATTTAAAAATATTGAAAAAGATACATTATAATAGAATATTAAGTGATCTAGCTATAATTGAAAAATTTGTTGTTTTTTCATAATAGATATGTTTTTATAATAGATATGTCACGATAAAACTTACGGCAATTGATCTGATCCCTCAATCGTGAAACAATTTTTATGTCACGCAAATAACTTATGCTGTTATTTCGAAGGACCTTTATTTTCCTCAATTACCTAATTTTTTTTTTACCAACAAGGCTCAAATCTTTTCATAGATTAATACTTGATCAAGTTCATACAATATCAAATTCATACATATCGAATATAATACAAAATTTTTTGTTCTAATCTTGTTGGATTTTATTAAACAAATTTGAAAATTTTATTTTTATTATAAACAAAAGGTTCATAATTTAAGAAATAGTAAAATATAAAATTGAATTTTATTTCAAGTTATATAGATATTTCTTTTTTTCTTATTAGACTTAAAATAAAAATAAACTTGTATATATTCTCTATATTATTTAATTAATATTATAAATAATAAAAAGATTTGAAAAGCAAAAACAATTATTTTCTCTTAATAAAAAGTTAACTGTAATTTCCATAAATTACAATATAAATAATTGTTATAGAAATTCGACATTAGTTTGGTGTAATAAATGTACAAGAATCACTTTTGCTAAGTGCACAATAAATTAAACACATGATACATTTATAAAATATCTATCAAAGCAATTTACACAAAATAAAAGCCCTTACCTATCATCTTGCGGTTGCGATTGACTCGGACCTTCTCCAGGATCATACTGTTCCTCCATATTGCCATTTGTAGCTGATCTGTTACAGCGAGCACATTTACTACTAACATCTACGTATTTTCATTTTAGTTTCAAGTTTAGAAACTGCTAAAACTATTTTTTATACTTACACATATTCTTTAAAAGTTATATTTCAGATTTCTTAAAGATTTATTATTCATGGGATATATCGAAAAAGCATAAGTTATAATTATATTTTTGACGCCAACTATTTTGAAGTATGCTTTGCAACATTGAATAACAAAAATGTAATTCTTTACTGCATTTTTAAATAATGTTACATAGCTATAAAAACAAATATTAAATTATCTAATAGTTAGATTTATAGATATTTTAAACATATGCAGTAAAGCATTTATAAAAAATATAAAAAATATAAAAAATATAAAAAATTAAAGTAAAAAAATTATGTTGCACAATGTATTTACATAAGAAATCAGCATCTTATAAAAGATGTTTGAACAAAACATATACCCAAAAATAGCAGCAATACAAAATAAAAATAATTTAAGCAACTACAATATTATATTTACAAGTTAATGTGAAAAGCCAGAATAGCACAAAAAATTGAATAATACTCCTAATATATAATTTTATTACTCCTAATATTTAATTTTAACTAAATAATTAACAATATAAATTTTCCTGAAAAAGAGAATTCCAAAATTTTTTAAATAGTAATAAATATACATATAGTCTTTCAATTTTATTAAATAAACATAATATGTTTTATTTTAGTGTTATGACTATATAAAAGTTTTTATAGAAAGCAAATCCTTACCGTTCTTGTATCAGAGGCTGCCACATTTGATTAATTCCTAATCGCATTCCCATTCTAAAATCTGGTTTCGCCTAAATATAATCATCAAATATTAAAAAAATATTACAGTATGTTTTTTTATTTATAAATTAACTTCAATTTTTAAAAATAATAATTTATATATACTTTTAGAATCTTTTTTTCCTTCGCTAAAACCCTGCGAATATATCTGTAGTCGTAGGAGAAACGATTTAGATATTTTGTCATTGAAGTTAGAGTGCTGTTAATCATCACCAAGAGAAACTTGAAGTACGTAAAGAATGAGACTTTCTTCTGTTCTTCTTCTTTTTTGTCGCTCTCCTTATCTTCTATTTTCTCTTCTTCTATATCTGATGGTTCTGGTGTTTTGGCCAAGTCTGTTTCTTTTTCTTCCGTTTCCATCTCTACTGAAGTGAGACTCGTTCGATCGGGACCCTAAATAATTTTACATAAATTTTATATATTGGAAAATATTACTTTATGCTTAAATTGTGATCGTGTGCTTGAAATTAATTAAGTCTGCTAAGAAAAATGCATAAGTGCATTTAAAGTGTATCACATAGTGTGAATAATTGTCGTATTTCTATAAAAATTTTAAACGAAATAAAGCAATTTTTAAATACTGTTAAGTTCAAATATTTTATCTAATAATTGACTTGAGTTGCAAAAATCTTAACTTTGAATGAAATAATTATCCCTAATAGGATTTTATCATAATTAAGATTTATATTTTCAATTACTTAATATTTCAATTACTTAATATTTATTTTATACTTACTCTTACTGTACAATAAGCGTACAATAAGCATTACAAGTGATTACAAAGATTACATGTAGAAAATATGAAATAAGTTTTCATATAAAATATACATGTGTGTATAAGTGACGAAATACCTTGCCATCATTCTATGATTATAACACATATAAATTAATAAAAAATAAGTACAATGTGTTAAACGATGTGAAGACAATAAAAACAATAGTAAAACTTTGTATCCAATATCTTCTAAGCTGAGAGTTTATAAGAGAAGAAGATATCATCGAGCACTAAAAGCGTTGCGTATGCAAATATAAAAGAATAATCCACTTGCCATATAGAATTCGTTGCTGTGATTGCTTTGTATTATTTGTTATTGTGTTAATTTATATTAAATTAAAGAACAATAAATAAAAATATAGCGAAAAGTTTTTTGATTAAAATACAAATTAAACTGAATTAAGAATATCTTACAAACTGCCTTAAACAGATTTGGAATAAGATATTAATATTAAAAAGAAAAATAGAAATGTTATTGTTAATAAAAATAAATCACAGCAAATTAATATAATGTGTAAAAAGTAAAATTAATTGCATATAATAAAATCGAGATATACATAAGTAGAACAGATTGCTTTATCGCGCAGACGAACGATAAAGCAATAATACAACGGTACAAGAAGAATATACTAGCACAAAAGTAGTACAAAACGATCCATAGAAAGCTAATAGCCAATAGTTGAATCTTATTTAGGAGACAATCTATTGTTAAATTTTTTCAGAGATTTAACAAAAACAAAAAGAAGTATTTCAGCGTTTGTCGAAATAAATGTAAAATTAATATAAATTTTTTTAAAGTGACTTTAAAAAATGTATTAATATGACTTTACTTGCTAGGTGTTTTGTATAAGATGTGGATTTAGATCTCCTATAAAAAAGAATCAACCGCATAATGCACCAACGGTGAGATCTGTCATCGACAATTCGGCCTTAAAGACAGTATTAAATATAAGAGTAAAAAGTGACAGTTATAGGCAGACAAGCCTGTAGCGGTCATGCAGCCTTTTACTGGGAATCGGGATGTCTCACATCGGTGGCCATGGCAGTGTCGGTCTCAGAGCGAGCGCTTAAATAGGACATGGATGATTTCTTCCGTGTCAAAGGTACACTTCTACGTCGGAGTTTCAGGGCGTCCTTTTCTGTTCCTCCGTACATGGCGACATGCGTCGCGATCTCAATGTCTGTCTTAATCAGCGTGTTCATCAACTGTAAGGAGACTTACGCGTCAGTTCCATCGATCGATTTCGTGCCATCGTTGGCCCGGATGTATTGCAGGATCCCTCCTCGAGGAGGAGAGAGAAAAAGAAAAAAGGGTGCTACCAATGCATAGATTCAGAGCAAAAGAAAGATAAAGGGAATTGATAACACATACGAAGAACTTTTGGTTACAATTATCACAGAGAAAGAGATGCACCATTCGATTTTATAATGGTCTATTCGAAATACTTTTTTAGAAAAATTTCAAAATATTTTTTTTTTTTAGTAAATTTATTATAGTATCAATATATATATATTGTGATAGATACATATAATATATACACAATTTTTCTTACAAATACAATAAATATTTTACTTTTAATAGTAAATATATATAATGTTGAAATTTTATGATATGTATTTGAAATGTTTCCAAGCAATTCGATGGACCATAACATCTTAATTGATAGATTAGTGAATCTTAACAAAAATCCTTGTTTGTGAATCGATATTTTACAACATCAGTCATTCAAGTTCATACCGAAAATTCATCCCTGAAGAAAACAAAATGATTTTGACGTGATACATATTTCTTATAATTTTATTTACCTCTGAAACAGTCATTCTCCTTCCTTTTCGTTCTTGTTCACGACGGCGTTCTTTTTCCTTCTTTTCAATATCGCTATCAGGAACAAGATCAGTAACGTCATCATCATCCAGATCGTCAAACATGTAATAATCGCCTGATCTGATTGCTAATTGTAAAAAAGAATTACAGTTATTAATAAGTCATTACTTTCATTACATTATTTCATAAGCAAAAGCCATGCATATATAAGTGACCATTATATAATTAAAAAAAAGTGCAAGGACATTTGAGCATAATTTGTGAATATTATATTCTAATTTTGATGTAATTATAGTATCTCTATTAAATAAAAATAAACAAATATACACAAAAATGCCAATAGATCAACTATACATATATAATTTTAAAACATCATCGGCTACTTTAAACTGTACATTAAATTGTCCTTTAGATTAAACTGTACATTTTATATACAAATGAAATTATAAAATTAATCCGGGACTGTGACATTACAGTTGTTAGGATAATGCTCAGCTGTAAAAAAAATGTACAATTACCCTCTCTGTTGGTCTGCGGTGAACGAATTTTGTACAATGGCCGTGTTCTTGGATAGAGTTCATCTAACAGAAAGACACAAGAAATAAAATAAAGATATGGAAAATAAAAATCTATACAGCTATATTGTGATACAACACATAATATATTATAATATGCCACATATATGTTACATCAGAATTAGATTCCTTTGATTCCATTGTTGATTGGATTGCTGAGAATAACCCCTCAACAAATATAAAAGCAATTCTCTGTTGTTTGTAAAATTTCTGGATTTCTGAATTTTTATGCATTAAATGCATATAAGATTTTATAAGATTAAAGAAAGAATTATAAAATGATAACAGATATAGTGATGAATGAAGATAAAAGAAGTATTTAAAAAATAATGCAATGTAATTGCGAAAAGACGAAAAAGAAATAACATAAAATAAATTAAGGAAATAGAAAAATATGAAGTATTATTTAATTCGATTTTTCATAGAAATAGATAGCACAGATAAGCAAACCTGCAAATATAAGCATTTCTATACAAAGATAATTTTGAGCTAGTTCTTAGCTCAATATATTTTATTGTATGATATATTTCATTATCAAAAAACAGATTTAGAAGTCGCTTCTAATAAGACCTGAAGAACATTATAGACACTGCTTCAAGTGTTTTACGGAAGATCTAGATGTGCAGACATTAAAAAGCATATGTACAGGTCACTGTAGCACTGGCTATGCAGATATTGCCGATAAGTGATTTACACGTATGATGTGAGCGCGGGGAACGGGAGGCCGTCGAGATGATCGACTGGCGCGGATCAATGTTTATCCACGTCGGCCCAACTAGTAAGCTGGATTGACGCCGATGTCTCATAGAAGATGTTAGTGATCGATCGGCTAAACCTCGATCATAAGGCGGGGGCGAGAACACTGGGAATGTCTCGTCTGGTGACGGTCCTCGAGGATTTAGCTCGCTACTGGGTGGCGAACCAAATGAAATACGTGTCGGCTCGAGGTAACCCTCGAGACTGACTGTCATGATGGCAGAATTCGGCGTGGGTGCTTGCAATAAGGACGCTGCCCGTGGAGTCAAAGGAGGTGGTTCGTCGTCGTCTTCATCCAAAGGTGTTTGATATCCTTGTGGGGGTGTATGACCCGAGGACACGCAAGAGCTCACGCTAGAAGATCTTGCCAGTGGTGCTTGTCTCTCTTTTTTGACGCATTAAAGATATATTGGATGTTATACTACATGTAGTAAGTGGGTAATGGGACAATGAAAACGGAGACATCGAGAAGGCAAATTATCAAGAATAATTTGTAAAAATATTTAGTAATTATAAAAATACAAATCAGAAATTAAAAAGAAAAATAGTATTTATTCGGTGCCTATAAATAAAAATACTTCATGACCTATTGTTAAATAAAACTTTACGATTATTACTTTTTATCTATTAAATGACAAAATTCAAATTTTTTTTCAGGATTGCTTCAATAAAATGACATTTTTCCTTTAAATGTTATATAAAATTATAGCATGCATTAAAAAAATAGCTTACCGACTTTGTGAGCCTGAGGTTCTTTATAAGATGGTCCCTGTATTTTCTGCTGATTAGCTTTAATCTTGTCCATCTTGAACTTTAATTTTTCTAAAACAGTCTTTTCCACATTTTCTTGAATTTCTATACGTTTTTGATGCAGTTCTTCAAACAATTCTGCACCGCGAGATGCTAAAATGCTCATGGCTTTTGTCTCATCTACTATATGGAAGAAGTAATAGCTCTTGAACAATCGTTTTTGTATCAAAAGAAAGGCAAAACATAATCCGTCCCAAACCATGCCGATATCTTCTCTAGTGACAGTACACTTGGAATCCATTGCTATCTCGCTGGAACTCTTGAACTTTTTCAAGCATGCGATACCCAGTAATTGCACAAGCCAACAGGCTGATATTTCGAGCTAGTATTAAAATAATAATAATTTTTACATCTTTTTTATCTTTCTATAATTGTAACGTATTGCATGTTTATTTAGTTTGAAATTTCTGAATTATATTTTCATACAATTATTCCAAATAAAATTCAATAATAGACAAAATTTTTTTATTTTATTTAAAGAAATAGTATTTATGACAAAATAAAATTGCAATAAATAATAATTGTAATAATTTTAGAAATAATAAATTAAAAAAAGAGAGAGCTTACGTCTTTAATGAGGACGCAACCCACACCTTGAAGAAGAGCCTTTGAGAAAATTACAATAACACTATATCCGATCAGTATGTTCCACCATTTTAAAATAGTTCTCATTGGTCTTAAGTAAAAATTGCTTCCTTGCCAAAGGAATATAAATGCTCCTAAAAGATAGCCGAGCGAAAAGAGATTCGTTCTTTTTGTTCCAGCCAAAAACATAATCGATAAGGTCACCCACATGAGACTCATCATGCTACCACGTTTAATTATATCCAGCCATGAATGAATGTGCGACACATAATCTTTTACAGGATTTACAAAATTTGGTTTTTCCATGTCTTGGAAAACAGAATAATTGTGTCCAGCCACAAAATCCTTGTCAGGCTGCAAATATTGTTGCTCAATGTGGAAGACTAAACTTTGCCGCACGATCATCATTAGTAAGATAAAATCACCTGCGTACAAAATAAAATGCAAAAAATCTTTCTTTAATTTTAAATTGTATTAAACTTACAAATAAGTTTTCTGGAATTCGGAGGGAAATCTGGATCAGGAAGATACATCCATTCCTGCAATCTTCTCATTATTTCAGAATTGTTCCAAGGATAATCTGGAATAAATTCAAAAAGAATTGTTTATCATTTGCTTTATATAATTAATTAATTAAAAGAATTAATTTTTTCTTAATGTATTATTCCTAATGTATTACCTATACAAAGCCACGAAGGTGGAGCCACAACAATGGCGTATTGGATAGGTAGGAGAATTATGGCAAAAGTTCTAAAACAGGGCCAAATTCGTGCGACAACCTTCCTTTTCAATGAAAAAAATAGTAGCAACCATATGCTGTACAAAACGGAATAAAAATCTAGTCTGGTGCCAATCAGCGTAACAATCCCAATAAGGCATATTTCGAGACCAAATTTGTAAAAACCGTAGTTGAAGAGAAACTTTAAACACTCTGGTAATCCTTTGTCAGCGTCCATCCTTGTAATGGTTGGGAACATTACTTGAGGAGTATCCAATGATTCTCCTTTATTATGTCGATAAAACCATTGTCGAATTCTAATCATTTTCCTGAAAGTCGTCACAGTAACAATGCCAATGTAACCTTTCAACAGATCTGGAAGCATACCCGGACCTGCTTTTTTCATTCCAAACCATTCGGCTATGTTGTAGACGGTTTGATTGTTATTTGCATATTGCTGATGGTCTTCATCGACGGATCTCTGAAATTAATTAAAGTAATATATTTAATCGAACTTAAAAGAAAATATATTTTAACACAATAAATTTTAATTTACAGTGCAGTTGACATTCCAGTTATCATGATTAATATATTTAATTTGATACAACATCTTGGTAACCATTAGAAGCGATACTATCGCGGCCATTGCATTAATTGAATTTATCTGTATATTTCTTCTAAAATTGATCATTATAACTATGGCGACGATGAAAAAGAAATTTATTGCGCATACCTAAAACAAAGATAAATATGTTATTTAATTGTTTAGTTAATTTTATTCTTCAGTTTTAAAAAGTATGCGTTGATTATAATAATTCCACTTACGTCATTGATGCATAGAAGAACAAATGAAATAAAAACTATTTTTTGCATGTGTATTTCGAGGAACAGCCAGGTGTAATTATAAAAATTTACAAGATGGTTTTTCATGTTGTGTAATAGCGCTTTTCTTTCTAATTTTGACATATCTGTAATTATATTCCCAAAAACATTTATTAATAATAATATTTTGATAAAACAATAATGTTTACTAAAATAGTAAACAAAATTAATAAAGAGCATACGTTTTAATTGCTTCAGTGTGTATATCGTATGTTTCTCATCTTCGGTGAGTGTAACTTCAGTTGGTGAAGATTCTGGAATATTTAAGCTGGGAGAATATCCTAGACTAGCTCGTCTAAATGAGCTTTCGGGCCTAAAATTAATAAAAAGGTATTTTTAAATGGCAGTTATTATATAATTAATATCATTTTTTTACGAACCCTAATCTATCAATATTTGTGACTTCAAGAAAATCCTTATGGAAATAATGAATCTGAAGTACTGTAATGATGACGAAAAACGTTGGCGTTAGTAATCTCACAAACAAATCTTTGATCTCGTAGGTCTCTAATCCAATGTCCATTTGTCTGGAATAAAAGGAAAAGAAAATAAACGTATTTATCAACTCATAATGATATCATGGCATTCTTTGTTTACGATATGGGATGATTTTTTATATATATATTTGATGGAAAATCAAAATGTTTAATAAATGAGATAATAATTTCACAATTACTTACAAATCTTGATCTATACCAAGATACTCCCAATATTTCGGAAAGTTTTGAAATTGGTAAGTGTAAACGAGAATCAGCATGACGATCGAATATCCAATGACAGTCACCCAAAATACATACATCATTTTTCTCCATGCTGTCCATGATATCTAAAATTCCACGATTTAATAATATATTTCTATTGATAAATTTCGAATAGATATATGTTCAGAATTTAAATATAACACCTGGAATGTGATAACAAAAATGAGAAATAGCGACATGTAAACGATTCTGAACATGGTCATACGCTCGCCCGTAATGCCGCAGATGAACAGCATGATTGCTACCACAGCAATCCAAAATCTTGTTAGTAGATCTTGCAATAGTTTTCCAACATCTTTCATAAATTTGCTCTTGATTTCTGGTGCCTCCTGATGATTTATAACGGTTGTAGCCGTTGAGACAGATATGTGTAAAGGCGCTACCATATCCCTCAGAGCAGATGATCGTCGCTGTTGCTTTCGTTCTGTCATATACTGTCTCATAGTGATCCAGAACATTGATATAAATAAACACTGTAAATAAATAAATTACATTATTTTAACGTATACAATACAGCTTGTAAAATAAGTTTTTACTTATAAATAAATTTAGATTTTCTTATTTAAGGAAGATATTAATGCGTACTTTAACTATAAGATGCCAACGGCCGAGTTCGTCAGCTTTGCTGAAACCAATTTCAGAAATTTTTACGCCGCTTACTACTCTTGGCAATTCTTCATCTGTCAGATCCATACTGTATACGTATTGTCCGAGAAGTAAGAGAGTTGCATAGAACACGATGAAAGGAGAGCATTTCATCATTGAAGCACGTTTATTGGGAACCATCCACAGAATTAGCGCCCATAAAAGGAGAACGAATGTTGTCCAGCTGTGATACATTATGCTCCACGTCTGAAAGAGAATTTTAAAAAAATAATCGATTGTTTAGAATATTTTTACTTGCCATTTTTATTTTATGATACTCACCATCATTATTATATTTGTAGCAAGATATGATGAATTTACTATTAATTGGAAGATAGAATACACTGCCATGATTATTTGTTCAATGACGCCTGATATTTCATCAGGTGTTCCTAATTTTTGAAAAAGTCATTTAATTATCCACTTTATTCAGTTGCTTTTTTTTTTGATAAAACCATACATTTACCTTCACTGAGACTTTGCATTTGTATGTTATCATCTTGTTGACCATCCTGATTCACAATGATACTTCCGGTAGTGGAGTCCTGAAGAAGGCCCGTTCTTCCAGATCCAAATCGCATCAGCTATACAATAAATCAAATATTTTACTTTTCAAATATTTTTAATAGTAAGTTTATAATTTATTTTATAAATAATTTCATTTTACCAAACTTTCTATTTACTACATTTCTCAGATTATATTAAATCAATATTCTCCAAGTTTCCTATGACAATAACAACCTTCATGCAAAATGTATGAAACATGCGTTTACCTTCACCAATTTATTAATGTTAGCTAAAATTTGATTAATTATTTGGGTATGTGAAAATTATGTGCGAAGTTAATTGCAACTGCACGCCAGGTTATCTGCTTGAATAGAGAATCTTGGATTGCTTAAAAATTTGTCACATGCAAAATTGTGAAGTACATTGTTGATAAGTAATTAATTAATCATGCATATTCAATTGGTATACGTACAGGTGTTCGCTCGTCGATTGTTGCCAACGGCGAATCTACGACCAGCTTCTAAAACAATGGCAAACTAAACATAGCAGCATCCAAACGGAAAATGGTTTTGTTCAGCATTAAACAACAACTGCACATCTGGAAGGCGATAGCAAATAAGAAAACATAGAAAGTATTTAAAAATAGGCGAAACAATTTTTTACAAAAGATTAATTTTCAGAGAGAACATATTAAACAGAGATTATACTAATGCATAAAGCTACATAAATAATAATGCTAATAGCTCTTATAATCAATATTAAAATTGACTAATTATAATGATTGTTGATTACATTTTATATAGTTTAAGGAGATACTTTAGTTTGACTGATCAAAAAATCTTATTTTTTACAGTTTTTTTATGTTTATATTTTTAAGAATATGCTTGTAAAGTAATTTTAAATCCATAAAAACAGTACTTCAAACAAAGAAGAATTCTTCTCCTTAAGAAGAATATCTAAATAAAGTTTATCAATCTAACCAAATTAACAAGAATAATATTGGAGGAAATTGAAAAAAGATACTACAACAAACACTACAACAAATAATTACAAAAATATACTAAAAGTATAAAAGATTAAACAACCGTAAATATAATATTATGAGAAATTAGAAAACTAGAAAGCTGAATCAAAATTTTGAAAATTTTAATGATAATTTTAACCTTAAACTAAAAATGTTGTAATATAACAAAAATATAAATATATTGTACAAAATAAATACAGTAAAATGCAACATATATTGAAAATATACAAATAATATATTTGAAAATTAAACTGATTAAAAAGTTTAGAGAAATTTTTCTAAACTGCACAACTATAAATGTTTATAGCCAGTACAACATTTAGAAATAAGTTTTGTATAAAAAATTTTATGTAGACTTTTGGCATCCAATATGATACATATCAGCAAAACAAGAATCTGAAATAAAAAGCAGCTGAGGACAAAGGCGATGTTGCATGATTATAAATATTAAAAAATATTAATTATATATTGAATCGGCTCTCATGGAACGAGTCCTTACACGAGCCTTACGACGAGCTGATTGCCATCTTTGGGAAGGTGTCCTGCGCCTGAGGGACACATGCCTGGACAATGGAGTGTCCAGATTTTCCAGTCTGCCACTTAATCGTTTTGCTTCTTTCGCCTGTAATGCCTTGTTAGTACAAGCAACATACTTTCAAAATTTTCCACAAATAAAAAATCGACAGAATTGCCAAAATTGATATTAAATTTAAAACTAAGAAACTAATAAAATTTTCAAGATATCAATAGAATTTCCTTCAGAACTATATAATGTTTAAATGTATAATAACAAATAATAATACATTTATAGTAAATTATCACATACCGATAAAATAAGATATTATTTTTTACGAAAAAAGTACGACTAATTCAATAGCTGACGATTCTATTTTTGTGGTTCATTTAATAAGCCTGAGATCGATTGTTCCATCTTCAAATAAACTATATGATAATTTATCGATTGGATAAACGAAAGAATAAAAGAGTAAGGGAATAAAAGAGTAAAAAGTAAGAAAGTGAAGTTTATCGAAAGGTAGAACAACTTAGCCTTAATCTTATACCAACGATTCCAGATACATTAAATTAGTTCAAAGGTCTTGTTAGGCTATCGGCTGTTATTTGTAGTGATAATGTTAATAATTACTTCTCATCCACAAATGAGTTAATTACGCTCTATGCAATGGATAGATAGCATGTATAGCTTGGGAAAAGCCTCCAAGTTTTAAAAGAAGCTTTGGTAGAAGAAGTACCAATATACTATTTCTAATAATATTTGATATATCATGTAGACTATATATTGAATTCCATAGCTATTGTACTTCATTAATTATTACACCAAATTTTTAGTTTAGATAATATGCGACAGAGTGTTTGTTCTACAGAAATTATTTGTACCCAAGTTTCTTTCAATATAAAAATAATACGATTGCACACATTAATAATATAGCAATTAAAATAATTCTAATGTAATTAAAAATTTGGCACTAGAAATTCTATAGGTAATGAAATATATATGTTAAGAATACTAATCTCTAATATTATCTAGCAATATCTTTACATATGCTATTCTAGTTTTTTAAATAATTAATTATAATAAATTTATAATTTCTAAATTTTTATATATTAAAATTATTTACATTAATTAATAAATATTTAAACTCACCGGTTTTCTACTGAGAAATTGCGACTGCAATGCGAGGATATAGTAGAGCCAGAACAATCTCAAAGCGTATCCGTAAATCAACCAATCGGCATTATCTGTATATTCCACATTTCTCGGATCGCTACAATTGGTGTGATAAACTGCAGCCAGAGCCAAGTAACGCGACCAGGCACTAGATACAGGAACAATTTCTTGCAGCCATTCGTTCTGGTAGGCGAGTAATATAACGATGTGAACAATCACGATGATCATGATGATCCTGCAGATCACGGAAAATCCCTTTCGCAGTTCTTTGTTGCATGCCCAGCATGTAGCAGCGCCGAGAAACACCAGGAAATAGAAGGCCGCCTCTATCGATGGCTTCAAGGCCGCGACACAGCATAATGACGCCAATACAACATAGATACCGATACTTCCCAAGAAATTAATTATCTAAATTGTAAACGTGAGAATTATCTTTGATAAGATATCAATTTTTGCGTAAAATACTTGGATACGTAATTTATATTAGAGTGAATTTAAATCGTAGATTGTGATTTTGTCATAAATGGCATTTTATACATATTTATATTAAATATTTATATTATATTAAATTGCAGACATTTTTATTTTTTACTGAATTTTTTACAATAATACGAAAATATAATTACCTTTGTGGAACTATCCTCTATTTTTTTTCGTTGCAAATTATTTTCTTGATGAAGAGCAGTTTCATCCTCTTCAATGCTAGCACGTCTTTGCGTAAGGAAACGACATATAAAATATACAACAAGTACGGTAGGTAAAACTATAAATTCCGGCGCCAACCAGTAAAATACTTCCCATACAGATGCACTATCTAATCTGACAAAGCCTATGTGTCTGAAGAGCTTCTCCAAAAATTCGCCTAAAAATATATTGTTTATTTGTGTTTAGAGTTAAAATAACTTCTAATTAAAAATTCTATGATTTTCAAATATTCTTTTAAATTTTGTTTTGAATCCCATATTATATTTAATCATGTCCAAAAATATTATGTAAGGGTATTTTTAAGAATAATTTCCAATTTTTATAGAGGTAACGTAATATTTAGGTCAGAGTATTGCTTACAGTTTTGTAAAAAGTATCCATACGGCGGTAGTGACAAAAGGACAATGTGAAAGGTGATCTGAGCTATAACTATAAGAAATGCTAGGCAAATACAAGTCTTTAAGTATATTCCCGTGTGGCCTGTTATGGTTTTGTGCGTCGGTATTGGGACCATCGGAGAATAAAGCATTAGTCCCAGGTAAACGATCGACAATCCCGTTGGTCGCCATATCGTACCTATAAAATTAAAATCCATTTTTATGACGTTTGTAATTCATTTTTATTTTAATATAACTTTTTTATTTCAATATCTTAGACTTTTAGCTCCTCTATAAAGAATTATAGAAATTTTAAGACTTCAAAAAGAGATTTAGATAAATCTGAAAAATATAAGGAAAAGTATAGAAGATATATAAAGTACCAATTATGTTTTTATTATAAGAATAATGATAATAAACTTTTTATTCAACAAAAATATTAAAGATGTTTATGGAGCTTTTGTTAGAAATTACATCAATCCAATTACTTATTTTGCTCATAAAGTGGTTTAGTCTACTTTCGTTTTAAAAGCTTTATCTACGGACCTTCCCTTGATGAAATGTGTAACAGCACATAAAGTATATGAACTTGCGGTAATAGTTATTTCTACATTTGTGAAAAGGTCATTTATAAGGGGAGGATCTTAGAATGACATTTTAATCCCTCTAGTTATTCGTCAAGACCTTTGCTTTTTATTATTGATCCATTTATTCTAATCATAACATCATTCTAAAGAACTTTCTCAATTTCAAAGTTTACTATATAATATAATAATAAAATATAATAAAATTTGATATTTTAATATTTCGTTTCTTGTAAATATGTTTAATGTTTATGTTGATATATGATCAGAAAAGTTTCTGAAATATGCATTTAACGAAGCTATTATTAAATAAATACCCAGTGTATAACTTAAACATATGTGCTAATAATTAATGCGAATCAGGAGATTAGTCTGTCGATAATTACTTTCACGTCACAGAAACGTGACGTTACATCGAACGTTTTATAAACTAACATATCTTTCTATATATTTATCTGCTAATTTTGATATCTTATAATATACGAGAATTTATGTTATTTGAACTTTTTAAATGTTGATACAAAAATATAGTATCATTTTCAGTAGTCCCCTCTATAATAGCTTAGTCATTTTATTCACGGCACGTGTTATATTTGCACGACACACATAAATAACTACATTGTGTCGCTGCCAAATGAAGTTCGTCAAATGTGCACGATTCTGCTAATTATTTTAACAATTATCTTTTTTTTAAATAAGTATTTTTGTACACATACTAATATATTGGGTTGTCCGGAAGTTTGAAGTTCGTGCCGAAGTTGAAGAAAAATTGAAACGCAGAAAATTTAAATTTTAGTATACATTTATTAAATTATATAAGTTAGTCAGCACGAACTTTCCGGACAATAATATACTCTTCTTTCTTTTTTTGTATTAATATTTAATTTATAACTGTTACGGTCTCTAATATTATCATATTTTTGACAGATTATATTCAATTTAAATATTAATGCAGTATTCACATTTGTTTTATAGATCAATAATCGATATAAAAACTTATATGGACTGTACTTATAGATTGATTATCTTCTATCTTATAGCAACAATATTAACGAAATTCTCGAAATAAATTTCGGAAGCATTAAAACATTAATTATTTACGTTTAAAAATTGGACGATCCACATGTGCAGTAATAATCGTAGCAAAAAAACATTATTCACAGTCATATTATTTTCTACTATTACATATTTCTTTTTCAAAGTCAATAATTCAAGCCTAGCCTGGAAGGTTTCTCATCACGAAACTGTACGTGGTCCGAAAATAGAGAAATCGCACGCAATAAAATGAAATATTCATTGATGTTTTTGAAATATTTTTTTATACAACTTTTATATAAGATATAAAATCATACAGAGGAGTTAATTATTATATTTGCGAGATTTCAACTTTTTTACATATACGTAATTTGATTTATATAAATATTAATACTTCGACTAATTTCTATATTACTTATTTAAAATAAGTAATATCTAAATATATTAATTTTATTACATTAATAATACATTAAATGTTTATGTAAAAAGTAACATTTAACTAAAATTATTTATTTGTAAAAAGATATAATATATAAAAACCATAACATAACATCTTTGTATATCTCAGATTAAATTATTATATTGCAAGTTTGACATTATTTATTGTTTGTATTCTTCTTCAAAGAATAATAAAAAATTTACAAAATATTGCAATAAATTAAACACATTGTGTTTACATTTGACAAAAAATTCATTTCAACAAGCTTATGTGAAATATGAATGTTTTCTTTTTTATAATTATAGAACATTTAAATCTCATTTTGTATGTTTGTATGGTTTAATATGTTGAAGTCGAATATTTATTTGAACAAAGCTAAGAAATTTTGCTTTCCTCCGGGTTCAAGCACCTGCTTCCTAATTTTAGAATCTTCTTCGAGCAACTTGGATACGTATATCCATGTGAATTTTACGGAAATACACTTCTGTTCTATTTATTTTTTGTGCTTTTATATATTTTACATTGCAAAAACATAATTATGCATTTTAATTATTTTCTTATTATAACGATTAAAAGAGTTACAAGTATATACATTAACATTAAATTATTTTAAATGTTTAGAAAAATTTGTCTATTTAAATTAATTTAAATTAATTTACTATATACATTATTCAATTTATATATTTTTCGAACAATCCATTTTGTTGTTTTTTTTTGGATAGGTAAAATATATTGCATAAAGTATTTCGTAAAAAAGTATAATTGATAATAATTAATAAGATTTATAGTTAATTGGACTTTTCTTCGCAAAATTTATTATTCAATAATAGAAAATAAAAGAGAGACAATAATAGTAATGGTAATAGTAATGTATTGCTACTTAGTGACCTAACATGTGGTGATTTGATAACACACTGATAAACAATGACGCCATTATTCCTCGATAATAGATGGATCAATATGAAACGAATATATAATTAATCTACTTGTTTATATAATATGAATCTTAAAAATTTATGTGTATAATTATGTTATATAACTATTAATATAAATATTAAAATTTTATGTTAGAATTGAGTTTATTAATTATATAAGTTTATCATGTACCTTTCTGATAAATTTTTTATTCTTTCCTGTTTGTCACAGAAATAAAATAAAAATTATCTTTTCTATTTGTAAATAAAATAAAAGATTAATTAAAATCTTTTAAAATAAGTTTTCAAAGATAGATATTTTGATAAAATATTTTAATTAATATAATTGTTTATCAAAAATTGATAGATATTTAAAACATATAATAAAGAACAAAATAAAATAATATGCAAAGTGTAAATAGTAATCATGTAATCATTAAAAAAAAGTTATATGTTAAGAGACATTGTTGTTACATTGTTAATATCAAGTACATAAAAATCAAAAAAATAAAATGATACGCGAAACATAAATAGTAAATACGCAATTATCAGAGAAAGTTATATATTATGGAGAAAACGATATTTCCTGTGCTATTTATTAGCATAATACTGAATATGATTATGCAAAGTATGATTAGGCAATCAATTCAAGATTCTTTCGATGTGATTCTTCTTTTTAGCGTCATTCTGTTACGAATGGTGACAAATCGGCATTTCATGTTTTCTTCGTTTTGTTGCTTTATAACTGACGATCAAGAAGCTGAAGTTAATGTATTATAAATTATGATTGTTATAAGTATGATATCATTAATTATTATTTTATTATGACAATGATTATAATAGATATTCGATTATAATAGATATAATAGATATTCCGTTCTAAACTATCTTTGTAAATACTCGCATTTAGTTTCCTTTACAGATTCGCGGCAAGTTTTCTTTAATAAACGTCATATATAACATTAAAAAAAATTTTAATTTTAAAATGAAACTTTTACGATAATAATACTTGACATATTTATAATTATACTTTTTTGCGAAAATAAATGATCAAATCAATTGATATAGCTAATATAAATAACAAATACAATAATTACAAGATTGAACTAATCTTATAATTTTTTTATATTTACTTTTTGCTCCTATTTTAAAGTTATACACACTCATAAACCATTTATTGATTATAAAATATAAGTAAAAAGAAACAGAACAAAGAAGGAATTATGTGAATGATACTCACATCCAGCTAAGATGACTGGTAGAATGACCCTGAGAAGGGCCACATTCAGCCAATACTTCGTCATACCTGAAGCTGCCTGGATGTCTTTTCACTCTAAAACAAAGAAAACAAGAACGAGATAATCGGCTGTGTATATCTAAAAATACTCTTTAAATTTTTCTATGATTGCTATTTGGCATCGCCGAGAAAGTGTTGTCGCAATCCTGAACATCTCTAACTTCATTTCGCTGAGAGACGTAATATTGAAGTTCTGCGCTGTTTTTCATTTTACAATTGACCCTTTCAGACCAGAAATTTTTCTTATAAACTGGTTTTCACACGACGTATTTCACAAGCAGTCGCAGTTATAAACTACATTTGAAGTTACTTTAAGGTCGGTATTTATAGTCAGATCTTATATTCAAATATTAGATCGTCTTAAGTATAATCTTAAGATGTCATAAACCAATAAGACAGCCATATTAGCATCTTAAGATGTTACTTAAGACGGTCTTAAAATAAAAACGGACTATGAATACCCTAAGTTATTTATTCGTAACATAGAATGTTACGAATTCCTATATGCAACATTTATATATCGTTAAATAATACTAATATCGTATTTCACAGAAATCTTATTGTAAAAAAAAAACCGATTTATTAGTTATTTGACGTATGCGTAACGATTAACGCGATTAAGTAGTTAGCATGGTAGCTGAAAGTTCCCGAAATGACTTGCCATTAAGCAATCCTGGGAACAAGAGCGAGTATGTTTTTAGTCATGAGAGGATTCAGCAAAAAGAGGCGCGCCCATCTTAATTACGGGCCAATTACATAGGGACGACACATCGCTGAGAGGTGCGCCGGTTACGCTTTTATCGCATGAAGATGTGAACGCGAATGGTGTATGCGACAGAAAGAGGGAAAAAGCATGACGTTGCGTGACTATATTATTTCACTATGGGCGATATCAATCAACTTTACTTTATTCTGTACAATCCGTCAGTAATCTTTATGAGCACATAAAAAAGAAAAGAAAATGAAGAAAAAAGACACGAATGAATAATTAAAAACAAGCAGTAATTAAAAGTAATGATAATTGCTTTTGATTGGATCATATATGTAATTTAATTTTTCACTGTTAAATCTATAGTGTCAAATTTAACCTAATGTGAGTCGCCATTGCTCCTATTAAATATATTGTTGTTTTTTTACCATTGTTGTTTTTTTAATAAAATGATAGTTAAATTTGACACTATATTTATATTATAGTGTTAAATTGACACTGTATAATGTCAAATATATCCATTGTTTTAGTATAAAATAATATATTTATTATAGATTTAACAGTGGTGTAAGTAATTTAAAAAATATTTTGAAGAAAATTAATGAATACTATATAGATATTAATTAATTTTTAATTTCTGATTAATTTTTCAAAAATTAAAAAGAAAACATTTTCCAGTTTTCTTACAATGCAGCATACCTGCGTCGCTCCATTGAATAACTATTTCAATAATAATGATTTATAAAGAAAATTACATTTATATTAAGTTATTTTTTTCTAGGAAAATATTATAAAATATTATAATACATTTATTTTATCTAATTTTATTTTATCTAATATAACGTGTTACTTATAAAATAAAAAAATAATAACAACAATACAAGGTATAATTAATTTATCGAAAAATAAACTTAAGATATTTTCTAATTTTTTTCATGGAAGAAAAAGTATATCGATTATTGCCAATAGAGATAACATGTAAGGTGCGACTAATAGCTTTACTTATTGTATTGCACATGGGAGAAGAGACACTAGACGGAATCATGTTTCCTCTGATAAATAATATCGTGATTGACAACAGTATATCGTGCAGCATGATTCATGTACAAATATAACAATATTTTTATCAAGATAATATTTCAGCCTTACATTGAAGCCGCTATTAATAATATCTTTATACATTTCTGTAAAATACATATTTTAAAAGTACTTTGTCTTAAAAACATGATATCGTATGCAATATTCATTGAATGTCTACGCGTAGTTTGCACATGTGTCACGTGTGTCGTATTTTAATTAGTCATCTAACTCGATTGTTTGCTTGAATTGTAAGTATTCGGAGTATACTAATTAGGCAAATGTATAGATTTAAAATTTTATGAATAGTATGTTGTTTTTAAACTTGAAATATCTAAAAAATTATATAACCAATGTCGTATATGTTGTATATTTTTTTTTTATAATAATAAAATAATAATTCTATCAAAATACATATTTATTATAGTATTTAATATAATATATTATTATTTGTGTAGTAATAAAAAATCGTTTAAATATAATTACATGGATACAACAGCATAAATTATTATATATATAAAACAAATTTTAATCAATTAAATAAGTAAATAATATATAATGAATTGCTGTGTTAAAGAAAACGTCATCTACCATTATCAAATATACGTCATGAATTATTGTCTCTGTCTGACAATTGAGCAAGATCTGTGATCTAATAAGAAGAATTATTTTTAATCAATGCTAAATAAATGTACGTTGGAATGTAATAGCGTACATAATACAGAAGATGTAAATTTATCACATGTATCTAGATTCATTCATTACACATATTTAGATCAATCAATTTATATTACAATCTTTTTTGACAATTATTTGTTGTTAATTCTTGATATGGAATGTTGTTAATTCTTAATTGAATCGTAAATAAATGATTTCTTCGTAATATGAAGAAATATATGAAATGTACAAGTTGCGTACTGAGTAATTACGTTCCGTGTAAAGATAGATATCGCACCACACGAAAGATTAATCATGAGTTTGCACATTCAAAGAATAAAGTGCAGTGTAAATATTACACAAGATTTCTATATGTTTTTGATAATTGCGGTAGATTATCTTTATGTCTAAAACTATTATTTAAAGTACATACAATGAGTGCAAAAAGTATTCGTTCAAAGAAAATAATTTTTAGCCCTTCTCAACACAATTTTATTTAAAATATTTTTAAAAACTTATTTTTAAAAGTGAACGTTATCTAGCGAGAAATGACTCATCGAATCGATATTGAATCGATATTGATACGATGATTTCAACATTAATTTAACGTCGATTTGACATTTAATTAATGGTCATTTCTTGCTGAATAATTAACAATTTATTTATATAAAGAATAAAATAACCTATAGCCTCTTAGTTATATATATCAAGTTATATATATCAAAAAGATAATATTAATTATAGAAAAATCTTAAAAATAAGCGAAAATTAAAAATTGTATTATTTGGACGGTAAAAATTTACATGCTTCTAAAATTAGAGATATACGCAAAGCTCATTTGTTTATGTAAAAATAAAATGTATTCATTAAATAAAATTGCTAATTAATGTTTATTTTTTAATAAAGCTTTTTTTATAAAAATTTCCTTGTACAAATATTTTTTACACTCACTATATAAAATTATAAATTTGTCTTCTCTAGATTCTCCTATTGTATGAATTTTTAAAGCAATTTGAAAAAATATTTTAAAGATGATAAAATAAGTTTTCAGGACTGCAAACAAACATTAATTAATTAATTATTGACTATTTGGTTTCTATAACGTGCACAGTTGCAGACTAAATCCAATTGATAATTATTGTAATATAGTTGCATCAAATTGCATCATTTTGCAACTTTAAATAAAATAAGAATAAGTATAAATTACATACCTTTACAGCAATTAAAAGGTAAAATCACGCTTGTTCATTTATTATTAAATAAAATTATAAATATATTATTTTAATTATTATTTAGTAACATTTAACATATTTAATAAGAGATTTGATATATTCGTATGTTTGGTAAGACTATGATATAAGTACAGTTTCAAATCTTGTTGTATTTTTTCTTTTAGAAAATATTGCACATATATGCCTAAGAAGTCTTATGCAATAATCCGATAAATAATTGTAAAAAAGTAATTGTACAAAAGTAAAGTATCTATGTTCTAAATTTTTTAATTTTTGTTAATACTTATAAGAACCTTTGAATTGATATAACATTTATAATAATTATGTAAACATGATAAACATTACTTATTGATAATTTTATTATAAATAATTTATCGTAAATAATACCGCAATCGAATGTATTAAATTTTGTTAATTTTTTTTAAATATTTGAATAATTATTATTATTACATAAAAAAATAAATCTTAAAATTTTTTCATTTATCTTTATTTATTTTATGTGGTTTATTTAGAGACTCTTTATTTACTTTTAGAAGTAAATAAGTGTAAACATAAAAAAATCTAATTACATTATAACAAAATCTTAATCACAAAATTGTTTCGTAGAAATTTTGTTCATAAAGTATTTTTGCATTGTGGATGGATCTGAGTCAACACAGCATCATGGATTATCGTCCTTGACAGCAATAGCTCATGCTTCCGTTTACAATAAATGTTGTCGACAATGCTGATATTATACAATAACGCAATTTTACACCTACAATGAGTATGTTTCTAATTTTATAATAAATTTTTTTGATGTAATATTTTATATAATTCTTTTTATTAATTTCACTTATTATCGCAAATTTATTAACTAAATTCCATTTATTATATTCGGAGCAAAATTAAATTTGTTAATATAAATTTATTAACTTAATTCTATTTGTAATTCTGTTGTAATTTAAAATTCGATTTGCATTCATTAAAGAAACCTTGTTAATAAACAGAGAAACCTTGTCTATGATTATAAAAGGAAATTCCCCCCCCCTTCCCCCTCCCCAAGTCTGAAGTAAATCATTTTGTTTAAAATATGCAATTGTCATTTTTCCTTTTTGACAAGTTATACGTCCATTAATTAAAGAAAAAAATCTCTTCACAATTTCTAAATTAAAGCACACTCACAATGCCTTTCAAACATTTCTCTGTCTTTATCATAAAGATCTCCTTCATGACATCAAAAATCAACAAATAATGAAGCAAGAATTTCTAAACATTCCGTTGTTATTTCCGCACTCGCCTCGATTTAATAAATCGTTGTAGTAGAAAATAGAGCGTACCTTATACGAGCACACTTATACACTGTTTCGGAGCATCCCCCTTCAAGAACTTTCTCCCAGCTGTCTTCGGACCAATCGAACTTCGAAGAGAGCAACATGCACTTTCCGGTACGCTTTTCAGCAATCGCGAAAGCAACACGTCATCACCACTAGTGATCACAAACGCACCCACGATGCACTCAACTACTGTGTATTTTTTATGACTTTATGAATGACAACGCTCGTTTATGTCTATGTGTCATCTATTATAAAATTAACGGAGCATCGACCGCCTCTCAATTCTCTCTTACGTACCACAACCGACTTCAGCCGACCACCGAGGTCTGGTCGACGCCGGTTTGCCACCGACTGGTTTGGTCGTTTAGACGCCAAGGCTGACTCCGATATCCGCATTTACTCGTGTACAGTAAAGCCTAGTGTGCATGCGCGGTAACGCGCACTGTATGCGTCATCGGCACTATCTTATATTAAGGCGATTCTCTCTTTTTCGCTGTTCAATATAATAATTAATTATTATTAAATTAAAAAAACATTTATTCACTTTTTTTCTTCTTATATATATTATAATATATAATATATTATCATATGATGACGATAAAAAAAAGTTATATGTATTTTATAATTGTTATATGTTTGCAAATTATACTATGATAATGGCGGAAGAATATAAAAGTTCATAAACAATATAATGTTACATATACTATTCACTTTTGCATTTTATTAAATTATTACAAAATAAATTAAGAAATTTTGTAAGTATTTTTAATAATAATGTCATGATCTTTACAGAGATGGCGCCTGATGTTCCTTTCTTCTAGATAACTTCTTGTTAGCTATGAAACAAACTATGCTACCGACTTATATCCGCTGTAAACAAGTGACACGAGCGCTTAAATTTCTAAGCGCTTTGTAGACGCTGCTGTATATACAACTCTCTTATATAAAAATGATACATATATAAGTAGTGTATAATTATATAATTCATGTATAAATGTGTGTCTTTAAATTAAGTAAATGCATAAATTCATTATTTTAAGTCAGTTCTTCATATCGAAATTATTACTTAGATATTCAATTGTTTCATCATGTAATGAGTATCGAGAAGCTAAATCCCAACGGTATCCAGGTTGCATTAATCCACGCCCATACATTGCAAATATGCACATTTTGATATTGCATTAATGAATTATAAATTCAGCTGTGGCTAAAAGATTATGACGAACGTAAAAAGAGCGCGTAAAAAGAATACAATTATCAATTAAAAGAAAGAATTTTATTAATTAACTAACCAAAAAATGCTGCGAAGCAGTTGCATCAAGTGAAGTCAAAGAGTATAAAAATATTTATAGCTTTATATTTATAACTTCATATATTAATAAAAAATTCATAACTGTTGACAATTATCTCTCTCAGTTTACAAGATTATTGTATCAAATATAGTTTATAATTAATATAAGGGAGCGCAACAATTCAATTAAGCTGTGGAAGAGTTAAGAAAAAGAACTAAATTAATAATATTTGCACCGATAATATTAAATTATTTGTAAGGATTATACAGCATGATTTTTGCGGTTTAAAGAAGAAATTGATTGATTTTCGTAATTTTTATGCTAAATCCGCTGAATCTGCAAATTAGAATGTTCTATCACATCAAGTTTATGAGAAAAATAGGATGAGAAAAATAAGAAAATGTTCCGAAAATACGACAATTCAGAAGATACATTAAACCTTAATTATTTCAAAAACCTGACGTGCTGGTAAAACTTATTTTTTAGCATCCAAAAATCTGTAAGAAACACCTTGTCTGATTCAAAGTTCAATTACTTTGATGTGAATATTGTCATTAAGAAAACAATATATGGGGTTATATATATAGAATCCTATTACCTTATATGATTCTGTTTTGCATTTTATTCAATTTATTATAAAGTAAATGAAATAATTTTTTTTTAATATTTCTACATTTATGTCTACATAGTAGTTTCAACAGTGTCTTAACCTTTACAGAGATGGCGCTTGATGTTTCTTTCTTCTCGTGCATGTTATCTTATAAGAAGCAAATCATACTCCGTTTTATTAGCTGTATACGAATAATGTAATTCTTTTATAAAAATGATGCATAAGTAATATGCAATTATACATAATTTTACATATAAAAATAAATATTAAATTTTTAGGTCCAATAAAGACATGAATTCATTTTTTAAATCAGTTTTTCACATCAAGATTGTCACTTAGACATCCAACTGTTTCATCATATAATGAAAGATCGCAAGTATTGAGAAGCTAAATCCCAACGGTATGCAGGTCGCCTTAATCCACGCCCATGCACTGCAAATATGCATATTTTAATATTGCACTAATGATTTATGAATTTAATTGTGTCATTTAAAAATTATTTCTAGATAAAAATAAACATAAAGAAGATGGATATGTTAAAAAATAAATTTAAATCTACCTTCCGAGAGTATTAAAATTTTAACGTTTATTTTTTTTATATTTATGTCTGTATAGCAGTCTTTTCGTTTGCGCAATTATAGCATAAAATAATCAAGTATATAAAATATATTGTTCTGAAAAATAATATAAATTGCAAGTTTGAGCAGCTTCAAGCCCATAAAGCTATCAAAGCATGTAAAATACGTAAAATAGCGTATAAAAGTATTTATATTTATAACTTTATATATCTAATAATGTTACTCAATTAATTAATGATCGTTGTAACAATTATGTCTCTCAATTTAAAGGTGAAAATATAATATTATCTTTAATTAATAAAAGGGAGTGTAATAATTCAATTAAGCTATGGAAGAGTCAAGGAAAAAAAACAAATAATTAACAATATTAAAGTCGCATCAATAATGTTAAATTACTCGTAAGGATTATCTGATATAGTAAATGGCTCCGTTGGAAGAATTCCACTGTCATAGATTATTACAGGCACAAATGGAATGTCATCGCTATCCGTTTTGGTTTGTTCGATCTTAAAGACTACAGCTTCACCGCTAACCACCTGCGGAAAGAATTATTTAAAATTAACAAATAAATGTGTTGAATGTATTAATTTAAAATGTATTAAGATATTTAAGTACAATAATAAATATGATAATAAACTAAAAATAAAAAGAATTATCTGACAAGTTATTTTCCAAATATGTAAAACACAAACAGATAACAAATTAAATATATTTTTTACATAATTTTATATATTTTTATTACTTTTCCAAATGCTGTATGGTGATCATCTAGCCAAGGAGTTGGTATGGTAGTAATGAAAAATTGACAACCGTTGGTGTCCTTTCCAGCGTTTGCCATGCTGACGATCAATGGTCCGGTATGTTTTATTTCAAAAGTTTCATCGTTGAAATATTTTCCATAAATACTAATGGAACCAGTACCGTCGCCATTTTCGACGTCGCCACCTATAACACATAATCACAATTGAATTCATAATTTAATATCTGTAATAATTAATAAAAAATAATTACTAATCAAAAGTAGCGTAACCTTGAATCATGAACTTCTTTACCACGCGATGAAATTTGGTCCCTGCATATTTTTTTCCAGCTATACCAGTAGTAGCAAAAGTGATAAAGTTTTTCACCGTTTTTGGCGCGATATCGCCGAACAAGCCAATAATAATCCTACCAACTGGATGATTATCAATCATGATATCGAAATATACTTGATCAGTGACTCTAAACGTTTCTGCCTGAAATAGAAATTTTTTTAAAGTATTCATTTTTTATGTAAATGTTACGTAATAATTATTGTAAATCATAATAAAATCAAATTTAAAAGGAGTTGCAATTAGTACCTAAACATTACTTTATAAAAATTAAACATTTAACATTATACTCTTTATAAATTTAATTTATAATATTATACTTTATACGCGCGCGCGCGCAATGTTCTTTAAAATGTTACAATATAATTTTTTATTATAATTAGCATAATAAGTAATAAACATAGTTCCTGACAGACTTTGCAAGGAAATTACATTTTTACCAAAGTCTTCATTTCGATCACATCTTTAAAAATGCGTAGAAGTTATAAAAAAATTGTTGTTAATAATATTTCCAAGTACAATAAATAGATAATTTAGAATCTATAGAAATCTATAAAAAAGAAACTATACAAAATAATCTCAATAAATTTAAACAGATCTTTATTATTTTATTTTATTATTTTATAGTATTTTAATAACGATTAAAATTTGGTATTTTTCGTAAGTATAAGTAAAAGAATAAACTTATAATTAAGTTTGAAAACGTACTATTATGTTATATTTAACTGGAATTACATATATTGGAATCACATAGTGATAAAATACAAGAAAGCATTATTTAAACAATTATGAAACAAATGTGCAGTTTACAAATGTGCTGTTAGTAACGTTGTTAAAAAAAACGTCGATAAAAGTAATATACCATCATATTCCCGCCCGCACATTGAATTCATATTAGAAAGTTGATATGATGTAAAACTTATTATTGCAAAGCGTATACATTTTTGTCTATCTAAATTAATTTATGTAAAAATTGAAAATATTTCTTTATATGAGCGATATTTCGTTTAATCTATAATTTTTGTTCGTAGGGTTTAACATTTAAAATAGTTTTATTTTAAATAGGTTTTGGAAAATCATTTTTATTTTATACTTAAAATGGATATCTACACTAAAAAAAATGTTGTATTACAAATGTTGTATTAACAGTATTATCTTAATTAAAATAAAATAATTAAAATAAAAATAATTTGGTTAATTCAATAACACCATTAATAAAACCAATGGCGTAGCCAAGGGGAAGGCTGTGGGATTACAGTCTCTCTCTCCCCCCTCCCTCCCCCGAAATTCTGAATAATTTCAATAATTTCATAAGAATAAAGAATTGTTGAGCCGTAAATATCAATTTGTTTTGAGAGAGAAAATTAAATTCTGTTGGGATAGTTCTCATATTTAATTTAGTTGCAAAAATATCGTTTATTATGTATTAAAAATATATTTGTTGATTTTCGTTTTGTGTATGGCACATAAACAAAAATTCGATAAATTACACGGAAAAAAATGTTGCTGTTAGCACAATCGCAAAAAGTGGCATTGGAAGAATGACAGCACTTCAACTAGTGAAATCTCAGCTAGATATTAATATTCATTATTAAATTTTATACTATAATCTTTGATATATTCTACGATTTATGAGAGCTATTTCGAAATTTTCGAAGCACTTTATAAAATGGCGGATTTTCAATATTGTCAAGTTTAGTGAATTTTTTTTCATTAAAGTTGTGTTACAAATTTTCGAATTAAAAATTTTCATTAATGCTATATTGTAGTTGAATATTTAAAGTTTTCTAGAAAGTTTTAGATCTTTAAATGTAATAGTAAAAAATTTATGACAATTTATATGCAGTGTCAGCGAAACGTTCGACGCGACATTGCAACGACATATATATAAATTATCATAACTTTTTTGCTATTGAATTTATTTTTTTTTTAAACGAAACTTTTTTTGTTTATACTTACCAAATGTATTATTAGTATAAAAAAGAACATTAAAAACTAATTTCTACAGCCCCTCCCAAAACATTTTTCTCACTACCACTGAATACAACAATATTTATGAATATAACAATATTTATCTTGTTTTAATCAAATTTTGTTTGTTTTCAATAGTATTGTTGTTAAATCAACAGGATTATTTTCAATTAAAATTATGCTGTTAAAACGATATTATGTTTTTCAGTGTATACACTTAATCATTGTAAATTTGTAAAATATGTAAATGGTTTTTCCAAGTGTTCACAAGTGTTTCCTCTAACGTAATTGACGGAAAAGACTCTGTTTGTCTACAAATTGATTGCTTATCGCATCCTTTGTCTACATATTTGCCAACAATTTGTTTGCGCACAAAAATTATTGCCTGCACTATTGCGCACAAATATAAAATTAAGAGAAAAAGTGTGTACACACGACACTATTGCGCACAAATTATTATACATTGCACACATAATATTATTATCTATAGATCGATTGCCTACAAGTACTTTTGCCGTACAAATATAAAATTAAGAAAATACGTTTGCACATATATATCATCCTTAGTTCATAAGTCGAAATCAAATCGATATCAATTGATTTTTCGGAACATTTAATTTGATATCAATTACAGTTTCTATTGCAGTATCTTTCGAAGAAGATCAATGATAAAAGATGATATGAAGCAAATAACAAATAACAGATAACATCGTTTCGAGCCCAATCGAATCATCTTCAATGTTACATAATTAATACACATAATTAAATAGAACAGATAAACTAAATTAATTTGTTTTATTTAATTATGTTTATATATAACATTGAAGATCGATCGGGTTTGAAACGATGTCTGTTATTTGTTATTTGCTTTAGATCATGATAATTATATTTATTTCTTATATTTATACATTTATTTTATTGTTATTTGGTTCATAGCCTTTCTAAACTTTTATTTTTAATTTGTATTATTGAAGCAATGTTATATGATGCAAAATAATTTGTTTTTAAAGTAGAGAATTTGTGTTTTAAAACAAAATTTGTGTTTTAAAGCAGAGATTATTGCTAGTGAGCAATTAATCTGTAAGCAATAACATTATGTGTGTAATGCAGTTTGTACATAATAGTATCATGTGTGCAAACATACATTTTTCTCTTAATTTTATATTTGTGTGCAATATATAATGCATGTAGACAATCAAGTTACGTTGTAGACAATCGAGTTATAGGTCGTTATCATATTTATTTCTTAAACATTGTAATGTATCAACAATAAATAAATATTTACATTATGCTATTGCCTAATATTTTTATTATAATATGTATTTTTATTATAATTTAATATATGTATATTGCATTTTCGGATTTATAATATATTTAAAATTTATATAATGGGTTTGTATTACTATTATAAAACTATTATCTTTATTTAGCATTATTTAATACGGATGATATTAACTTTTACTTTTTCAATAATATATCTTGTTTTATATATAACTTAAATTTAATTGCAATGCAAGAAGTTGCGATTACATTTCGATGTTGTTAAGTTTCCAAGTATTTATAAAAATTTTGAATGTATGCTGCAAATCCTATTGACATTATTTGAAATGTGCTTTGAATATTATAAGTACTGCAAACTAATAGAAATAATATGGAATAGAACTCTCCCTCCTATTAATTTAACGCATATTCGTAAGAGTATCTATGTAGTGGGTTACATTTAAAGTAACATACACAGTTACAGAAGAATGATTCATGTGTATAGCTTATGATAGATGTATGTGGTTATGTATGTACATATGCATCTATTAAAGAGACCAAAGAAACCTTATGATAAAGGTATGACAAACACATATACACGTTTATTTGACCTATTACTATTTTATCTTTTTATTACTACTGTATATAAAAAGATAATCCTCAAGCTCTAAGTTAATAATAATTTATCGTAAAATTTATAACATTGTAAAAGATTAATATTGAAATGTCTTAGAAATATTCAGTCGCAAATTGATATAAAATATACAAATAAAAAAAAATGTTCCTTTAATGCAATAAATAATTAATTTCTATACCAAACGTTGAATTACGTATTAACGGTATCCAAAAATGCAGTTACGGTTAGGGAAGATATAATAAAATCATCTTAAATACGGACAGCAAACGGTACCTTAATGGTCGAGGTAATAGCCATGAGAGTGATGATCGTCAATAGGCACTTCATACTTTTACGATTTTGTCCCAAATGATATTCTGATACAGACGTTGCAGTTCTCTTTTTTTTTAACTGTAATCACGATTACGACGTAGCGGTGCAAGAACAATGCAAGAAGAACGTTGTGCAGAAGCCGCGTGTCTGCCCGCGATTTGCGCCGTCGAGTTGTCATTGAGAGTTGCGTCGGCGCTCTAAATTAAATAAAGTAGCATCAATGAATCTATTGCTATAAAGAAGTCTTGCAACAAACAATAATATTTAAAATCTACAAATACTTGTATTACTTAACAATAAATAATATTATTTTAAATATAAATTTAAAAAAATAAAAATTCTGGCAATTATTTATTTGTATAATTATTTTGTAGTTTCCTTTATTTATGTGGAATTCTGATAATAATGAAGATAAATTAAACAATTATAATGAAAATAAATTTTGTGTACATATTCAGATAGCATAGAGAGTATTCCGAAAATAATTTTTTTTTGTTTTTTGTTTTACGAAATGATTTCCTGTTTCATTCCATTTCTATTCTAAAAGTATTCTTAAATCTTAAAAGATTTCCTGTATTATGAAATTGTGCGAAATAGATTCTGATTAGAATTATTCAATTATTCTCTAAATTTTTATTATGTTTTTTTAAGGAAAATAAAGTAATTTCGATTGAAATCTATTTTCGAATAATTCTATAATACGTACCTAGAACATAATAATATTTCATCTTGTAATTTTTGAATGTCGATTTGATGTTATTAAGTGTATAGTAATATATAACAATTTTTATATAAAAATGTCAGCAGTCGACGCGTGGTTCGACCATATGAGATACATTAAATAAAAAGAAGACTATTTAACTTTATTGTCCTTCTATAAACAGCATTTCTTTCGATATGAATTTATTACGGTTGGATTCGGCAAACTCCGCATCTTCGATCGAGTAATTCCGTTATACTCCCGATCAGCGTCGGTCGCGTATTATAAAAGCTTGGTATATTCTGCTCTTAAGAACAGTTTCAGCTAAAATGAAGCACAGTGGAAAAAATCACATAAAATGGGTGGCGTTGACAACGATAACAATCGTTGTCTTCGTCGTTGATGCGACCGTGAATCTTAAAAGCGACGAATCTGTGGCTTATAAAAAAACAGCTAAACAAGATTTCAGAGAGGATTTCAGTAAGAAAGTTTTTTATGTCGGTGATCAAGTGTGGCGAATCTACAAGCACAATGATTCAGTAAATGATTTGGTGGAGCAACATGATCAAAACGGTTGTACATAAATATAATTTATATTAAAATATAAATATTTTACTGTATTTCAAAATGATATGTATTATTAAAAGTTTTAGAAGAACAACAGTTATAAATAGAGTCTAATAAAATCTTTTTTTTAATGTAGCATATCAAATATGGTCCAATCATCCATTGACAGTCGATATTTTCATTCGAAATCAGATGCTTTATAACGTCGATTTGCTATTGAACAATTGCAGAATAAAATATGACGTTCTGATCAAAGATGTGCAAAAAGCGATCGATGACGGGAATGTTCGACTTACAACCGCAATGCAAGCAGAACTCGAAGGACGCAAAGGTTTGAGATTTTATTACAATTGCATTAATTAAACTTCATCAATTTTTAATTGCTATATCATAAAATCAATATTGCTGTATCATTCAACAATATCGCAAGGAAAATAAAAATTTCTTCAAAGATAAATAATAGTAACAATACTATTAATGTCTACATATAATATTTATTGACATATTCATGCATCGTTAAGTGCTTTTAATAATTATTATTAAATACTTATACTTCGCATTAAGTTATTGCAGCTTATTGTATATGCTTCACAATTAGTCTTGCTCTTTATTATTTTTCTTTACTTTTTTTACTTTTTACAATCTTATTAATAATGAAAAAAAGCAATCAATCGTTATAGTTATTTTGTTTCATTGATATTCATAAAAATTACGGAAAAAGCTATTGTTTGGTTGATAATTATTATTAAGAATAAGGTTGATTATTATTATTAAATATTTATTATTAAATACACGCATCAAGTCAGTTGCTTATAGTTTATGTTTTACAATTAGTTATCACTCTTAACTTATCATTTTTCATCACTTTTAGACAATTTTATTAATAATAGAAAAGAAGTAATAATCGATCTTCATAATTTGTTTTTCACTTGTTTACGTAAACGGAAGAAGCTATTATTGATCAATCATGTAGCAAAGAAAACTAATTAAAATGAATTAATAATTCTTATTCAGAAATACATTCAAAAATAAGTTATTGCAAATGACAGCTTGTTGTTAATTTTGAATCGGATTAATTAATTTGAATGATCTCCATTTACTTAATTTATTTATTTAAAATTGCAAACTAAATAATTAAAATAATTTTTATAAAAATAAATTTAAGATTCCATTGTTTTAATTAAATATTGTGTCTCAATTGAACTAAATTATTATAGTATCTATAATAATTAGGACATCAGAAAAATACAAAGTAGAAAATACAATAAATAAGTCAAACATATGAAAACTATTCTAATGTTGATGTAAACATATTTCGTAAAATTCTTGTCTATTATATGACTTTAACATAATTTGGACAGTTAACTTAATATTCACTGTAAAGATTAGTAATATATTTTATTATTATTTATATGTGTTATCAGAAAATTGTACCATTTGATGTAATGCGTGTATGTGTTAAGTATGTTTGAGAATCATTGTTAAAAATCATAAATTGGAATACACATATATTCTAAAAAGAAAAGTTAATACATTAATTAATAATTTCAAATTCTTATACATTTTCAAAGAAAAACAGTTTAAAATGAATCGAGGTTATTGACCTTGTGTGAATCCCACTTAGTAACCCGGTTCCGCTTCAATGCTGATTAACATTAACAGTTATACTTTACTTGTAAGGCGTGCGTAAAACGCGTAGTCTTCGCACGTACGGGCATTCAGCGATGTTTCGTTGTTTTCTGTGGTCGTTTGCATAATGGTCAGTCGATATCTCATCTCGATGCCGTTATCCAAGACGGACTCGGCAAAGTTCAGTTTTCGATTCGTGCAAGAAATTATTACATTTGCAAACAATATTGGAAAAGTCGAAAAATTGCTGAAACGCAAATTAAACTATAGGAATAAATATGAGCATTTGGGAATTTTTATAATAAATGCATCGCTTCTGTCACCGAGTATTCAGTAATTTTTTAGCTCGTTACGCTTGGTGGCAGGGAGTCAGACTTAGATTTCCACGTCCTCGTCCTCTTCGTTATCCTGCTAGTGTATATGGTGGGGGTGCTCCATGGCATTTTAGGGGTGAGCTTTCAGACGCGCATAATTCGTTTCGTCGATTCAGAATAATATATCAGATTTATATAATGTAAGGAGTACTGAAAAAAATATTTTGTAAGATGACAATTGAAAGAAATGCTTGCTTTGCGTTGAGCTAAATCTACGAAGCGGTTGCTATACAAGCTCACAAGGGAATGGAACGTGCAATCTCTAAATAATCTTGAAGATATATCCATCAGGTCATCGTATGGAATGGACCAGTTACCATGACATAAATGATATTTATGGCTACTTGGATTATCTCGCGAACACTTATCCTGATGTCTGCTCCGTTCAATCCATCGGTAATTCCATTGAAGGACAACCCCTCAAGGTATCCACATCTAATTTGATACTAATAAAAAATTTGATGTTTAAGATTTTAATATTTTTATAAATGTTAAAAGGTTCTAAGGATTAGTAATGGTAAGACGGAAAATACACCTGCGATATGGATTGATGGTGGAATACATGCCCGGGAATGGATCTCACCGGCAGCTGTGACTTATATCATTGATAACCTGGTTGAAAATAGCGATGTTTTACAAACAGACTATTACATTCTGCCAGTTGCCAATCCAGATGGTTATAGATATACCTTCCAATACGATCGTTTGTGGAGAAAGAATAGAAGAAAGGGCACTCTTTGCTCGGGTGTAGATTTAAACAGAAATTTTGGTTATCGCTGGGGTGGAAAGGGAACTAGTGGTAACATGTGCTATGAGACATATCGAGGTTCTAAAGCATTCTCCGAGCCAGAAACTAACGCTATTCGAAATTTCTTCGACAACACTTTAGCAAATATCAACGTTAGTTAAAATATTTTGCATAAAAATCCGCTAATTTGTATTTACTTTACATTAATTATTTTATTCTTTTAAATCAATTACAGCAATGCTATCAGCAACCATTCTTAACTTAATATCGTAAACATAATTTAGATCATACGGATTTTCCTTAATTCAAGATATCTCATAA
>NW_017259353.1:1143447-1147045 GCF_001594045.1 Atta colombica
CGGACAATTCAATCTCAGAAATTAACTTTATAAATTTTGAAATATTCTTTTCATGCCATTGTAGTACTTCATTACTTTTTTCTTACAGGCATATGTATCGTTTCATTCATATGGCCAATATATTTTATATCCATGGGGATATGATCAGCGTTTGCCGCCTGATTACCGAGATCTTGATGCGGTAGGGCTTGAAGCAGCTAAATATATGAAGTACGAAGGAGGCGATAATACAGAGTATACCGTCGGAAATAGCGCGATAACGTTGTATCCTGCTGCTGGCGGTTCTGATGACTGGGCTAAAGCTCTGCTCAAGATCAAGTATGCATACACGATCGAACTGCGGGACACTGGAAGACACGGCTTCCTACTGCCACCTCAGCATATTATTCCGACAGCCAAGGAAGCACTAGCCGCAATAAAAGTAATCACGAATGCTATCAAGAAATAGTAAATGAATTATTAAATATACATTTGTAAAATATATTTGATTGGAGAATTTGATTAGGGAAGTGAGTCTTTCAACTATTTGCCTCTCTTGCTACTGTATTTTATATACTGTATAAAAGTCTAAGAATCTTTAATTTTTATCATTCGAATAGTGCATTGTTATTCAGAATTGTTTTTTGTGATACTTTATGAATGTATCTTATAATCGTTATATAATAATATTACCAATCAATAAAATCTGCAAACAATTCTTTACAATGCAATAGTTTGGTATCTATTGTATTTAAATTTGTGCTAAAAGGTATAAACTGAAGGTATATATAATTAATTTATTTTGCATATTGCATATTTTGGATATAATGTATTTTAGCATGAATTTAATAATTTTGGATTGACTTTTGCCATATTAAATTTATTTTTGTAACAATTATATGATTATCCTATATTACCCTTGTATTAGATTCAAGAATTATTTTAAGTATATTAACTTAGAATAGGTATTGTTTATTTTTTAGTTAATATCACTGTGACAAGTATATATTTATAAGATAATTTGTAACTTATGTGTACTGTGTTATCTATTGAATAAAATAAAAACATAAATAGTTATCAAAGACGTTTTCTTCATTCAAATTACTATTTAGTTTTCTACTCTAGGTGGATCGGAATAAAAGACGTCATTATTTATTTAAGCTGCGTGTTGACTTTTTGTCGAATAATATACAATAATTCGTTATTCAGTATGCATTTGATATAGCATCAATATTGCTGTCATTAATAATTATGATGATTTTCTGCTCGAATCAATTGTTGAAACTGGATACCTTGGTGTATACAGATGACGCACCTGCAGTACTAGCCCCTCCCCCCATAGAAAAATACTCCAAAATATAATTCCAATGAGAAACAGTTTTTCTCCATTACGCGAAATTAATGGGCCACCAGAATCACTCTAAAAGTGTATTAAAAACTTGACATTAAATTGCTACATTAATAGACGATAACAAAGCTATTGTCATTTACTGAATTTACTGAATGTCTGACATTTACGCTGTATGCGGAAATCGCTTTGTCCGATGGCCCAGTACAGACAACTGTTTCGTGAACAGGAGAAAAAGAAGATCTTGTCAAATTACTAACAGCTTCGTAACATATTATGCGATTAATGTATTCCATTTGAATTTGTTGAAGTTTATCTGGAATTTTGGGAAAAATGTCAGTTGAAGTGGACCTTATCCACAAAGTCATGTCTTTCCAGTTGATTCACTTTCTGGTGATGCTAATTCGATGGCTTGTACTTCCTTTGTCAATTCCTTTATTAATGGAGACGCAAACTTAAGCAGAGCAATGTCATATGGACCAACACCATTAATAAATATAAAATATATATTACGGCATAACTATAAAATTATATATTCATCAACAAATAGATATTAATTGAAACATAAATTACTTATTGCCGTTCAATGTTTGACTTATCCTTGATAATTTTCATGTACATGAGCTACTACTTGGCCTATCTGTTCGGTAATCTCGTTAAATTGAATATTGTATTTTTCAGCCTTAACGCGAAAACGGTTTAAAGAAGAAATTGCTTGGCGCAGAAATTGCTTGTGCTGCTATCGTTATTCATCGTTTGTTCAAGATGGATTCGATGCAGAAATATTGAGAATTCTCATCCAAAGTTACAAATATCGACGTAATTTGGATAAAACTATGTGTATCTTAATCGTCTTAATGAAATAGTATGGAACATCCAAATCAAAAGTTGCATCTTCGAACGAAAACAAGATGAGATTATGTTTACTTTTTGAAATTAAATGCACATAAATATCTTTCCAGAATGATTAGATGGTTAATTAAAGTAATTTTACATAATTTAGATGTTATCTAAATAATTTTATATAGATAACTGCAAATACTGTGCAGATCTATTGTTTTTGCGAAGTTTTTTTAAGAAAATATATCTTTACATACATCTATATTATAATCTTAATATTTTAATTAATATTATAAAACGTGAAAACAATTATTTACATAGTTCAATTGTACAGTTTTGCATCTCTTATATTTAAAAAATATAAAAATTGAATTGGAAAAGTAAGCATAAAACATGAAATATATCTGTTACAACATTTTTTGATAATAAAACAAGTTTTATAATAAAATAAGGACTGATTGAAGAGAAAGCAAGTAAATTTCGGTCAAATAAAATTATGTATTAATAGAATCTGAAACTTCGGTTTCTATTTCGGTTTCGGTCAGTTTCGGTCAAAATCAGAATTTCGATTTAATTTTGATTTCGGCCAAAATTAAGAGAAAATTTCAGTAGATAAACCGAAATTGTACAGTTGCAACGTGTTTAAGCGTTCAAAAACAATTTCGATTTTAATTACTACTTGTTTATTAATTACTACTTGTCGATTAAGCTTAAGATAATTTTGAATACAAACTTTGATATGATCCTAATAACTGTGATTTGATTTCGTTTTAAAAGTTGAGGATGCAAATATTATTATACTGTTATAATTAGATATTTTAATAAAATCTCTCTCTTTTTAAAGAATAAATTTGTCATGTTTTCTGAAAATCATACAGTCTTTGTAGAATTAATAAAAAAATGTCGATTTCGACTCTGGCCGAAAAAATGTGACTCCGCTTCTCTCTCTTTCCCCTCCCCCTCTTCTCTCTTCCCTCCCCTCTCTCCCTTTCTCTTTCTCTCTCTCTCTCTCTCTCTCTCTCTCTCTCTCTCTCTCTCTCTCAAGATTTATTTAAGTTTCGGTTTCAGTTTCGTTTTCGCCGAAATTGAATGACAATCGAATATTGGTTTTCGGCTGATGGTCAAAATGTGGTTTTCGTTAAACTCTAGTATTAATATTCTTCAGCTTGAGAGAGTAAATTTAAGTGACATTAAAATATTATTTGTTAAAGTTAATAATTAATAATAGACAGTTAAAGGAAGTTTTGTTATCAACACGTTACTGCTGCATATTATTTCGAGTAATATCAGTAATTATTTTTAATAAATTAATTAAATGAATAAGATGTGTAAGTACCCTAACATATGCGGGCATAAATTGTTACTGTATGTTTGAATATTCGATTATAATTTAACCTGACTAAAAGTTTATATTATTTATATTATTTATAT
>NW_017259353.1:1147290-1151209 GCF_001594045.1 Atta colombica
ACAGTTTTATATATATATATATATATATATGACTAAATAAAATATTTAAAACATTTAAATAAAATTATTATAATCTAAATCGAATAAGCATTTAATCAATCAAAAATTATCGATGTCTTATTATATTAACAGGAATTTAGAATGCTGACTCGACATTTCTTCAACTAATTATTTCTCACTGTGCATTGAAATATATAAATATATTTAAGAAAACAAATTTGTCATTGTTACCAATGTTTGGTTTATCCAATAAAAATTCCTGTTTAGTTTTTGCGTCATGTAGGATAAAAATAAAAAGACTTACTTCTAACTTATGCTGAGATTTATGCGGACATTTATTTTATATTCAATAATATGTAATAATTTCATATTCAGTATTATACATTTATATATTGATATTATCATTATCCATCTTGCATTTTTTTTGTAATCCAATCAATGAAATGAGATACTTTAACGAATACGGATGGCATGTTTGGACTACCACAAGGCATCATACCCCAAGATACAACTCCACAAAGCTCCCATTTTTGTTCCTTAAAGGAGGCTAGTGGACCACCGGAATCACCCTAAAAGTATGTTAAAAACGACATAAAATTGCTACTTAACAATGCTGCTATCATTCATTGAATTTGCTGAATATTTTGTACATACGCTGCATGCGGAGTTTGGTTTGCGCGATAATGGCCCAGTGCAGATATTGGTTTCATCAACAGGAGAAGGAGATCCCATCACATCAGTGAACGTTGCGTCGCAAGATTTGCGGTCGATGAGATGCATCATAACATGTTGAAGGTTAGATGGCATTATTGGATAACTAGTAGTCGAGGTAGAGCCCCATCCACAAAGCCATACGTCTCCAGTTGGTTCATTATTTGATTTTGGCAATGCAATAGGTTGTACATACTCATTGAACTTCAATGGAGTAGCCAACTTCATCAGAGCAATGTCATTCCCGCTAACATTACTGAAAGTTAGATAATACATATCGCATGTATATATAAAAATATTCTTATTAATTATATTCTTATTAATTATACAGTTTAAAAAAAATATGCGTTAAAGCTAACGTGTTAATACTAAAATAAATTATAGTACACTAAAAGAAAAGATTGACTGCTGTAACAGATTAGATGATAAAATATGGCATAGCATTTTTAATTAGCCAAATTTTTGCAGCAGTAGCAACAGTTAATTTTTGGTCGCGTTAGTCTGTAATCTGTAATGTCAATATAAGATTTTGACAGACTAACGCAACCAAAAATTGACTGCTGCAATAAATTAAAAATGCTATATCATATTTAGCCAATTTTTTCTTTCAGTATATTACTGAAGGAATAGTAATAACCTATAGAATTAATAGAATATATTATAACAAATCTCAAAATATAATTTGTGCGTCATTTATTTAAGATATAGTTTTCTGATATCATATTTTTAATAATAATCAAATATAATTTTCTAATATCTTATATATCAATGCTAATCACGATATTAATACTAATATATGAGATTACATTAGTAATAGTAGTTTCGATTATTGTACAAATAATTTATTTTACAAATAAAATGTTGATTATTATTGATTATTATTGCAAGAGCTTTTATGTTCTAGATTATTTCTACACTGAAAAAAAATATAGTCAATTTTAATAAATATTTAGTTGAATATTGCCAACTAAATATTTATTAAATATAAAGATATATTTATTTGATACAAGAAATATTAATTTGATTTAACAATCTTTTTTTTTATTGAACAAATACTGCCAACTAAACATTTACTTACAGTAAATGTTTAGTTGGCAATATTGAACTAAATATTTATTAAAATTAACTATATGTTTTTCTCAGTATACAATTATATACAATTATAAATTAATTATAAATACAACATTGATTACATATTAAACAAATATTATTCAAAAACAAATTAATTTAATTGTTTGTATTTACTGCTTTTAACATTTCACTTACCCTTTATATTTTTCATGTATGTACATTTTCGACACTTTTACTACCTGTTCGGTAGGCTCCGTATTTTTAAGATTGTATTTTCCAGCCTTGGCGATAACAGTTTTTCCGGAAGCTGCAGCAGCACAATGTGCTGCTGTTAAAATCCATTCTTTATTCAGGATGGATGCGCCACAGAAATGTTGGGGAGGAAGCAAAAAGAAGCTGCTCATTTGAAGGGAAATAATCCATTTGTACATTCCTTTTGGCGCATCGTCACCTCCAACTACACGAGTCTGAAACGAAGATAAATGCGGCCTGACAGGTGGCATCTGTCTGTCGATTTGGGGCCGCACTGCAATTTAAATTAATAATGTTTAAGAAAACACGTTTACAGAAGAAGTTGATCATAGTATATCAAAACTCTATAGCTCTTTATAAAATAATATTTTATAAGAGAATTTGTAATTAGGAACTAAACTTTACTTTGTAATTCGTACCCAGTTAGAAATAATGACATCGATTCGATGTCGATTCCCTAATTGTCATTGGGTACAACAATACAATAATTTAGTTATTTATTTAAAACTTTTTAATTAAGAAATTTTTTATAATGTATTAGTGACTATTTTTTAAGCAAAATTGAATACAAATTATATCTACCCGGGAATAAATGTTTTATATATAATTATATAAAATTACTCGTATATATAAAATTATATATAAAATTATATATAATTATAGGTATATACAACATTTTTTCCTGTATCTTATATGAATCGAAAAAATTGACTTACCAGCGACCGCCATAGCTAGGAAAGCCAAAAACACGATAGCTTTGGAATACATTTTGCTGTTTAATGACAATCCCATAAACAGACCGCATTTTATACTTTTCTTATCGGATGCATCTGTACGCTGACAAGCCATTATTATCTACGACAATTAATCATGATATTTTACAATACGGAAAATTGTATTCCAGATGATACTTCTTTGTAATTTGAAGTATATTAATTGATATAAATATTGAACTATACGGTATAACTTAGATGATTTATACAAAACAATGTTATGGTCGTATATATTATATACTTCAGTGACAATACTCCGCAGTAGTTGCTTCTATAAAATTAAATACTGTTATAAAACGCAGAAGTGCACAAATTTACTATTTTTATAAAGAAAAATGTATTATTTATCTATATTTAACATTAAAAATTTAATTTATTCAGGCATTTAACTTAATTAATTTTTGTGATAGAAATAATGTCTATTAATAAGAATAAAGATATCCAAATAAAATATATAATGTTATGGAATTTATATAAAGATTAATAAAAAGAGTAATTTAATTATTCTAATATTTAACTTCGAAGTAAAATAAATTTAAAAAAAAAGCCACAAAACTAAACTAAATTACATAGAAGATTAGAATATAACAATAATAAACAACATTATTACAGAAGTCAGTCTTTTTCTTATTTGATATTTGTTTTAATATTGTTTAACCATAATATTCCAAATTAATACTAATTAAATATGAAATTTACTTAAGTTATAAAGTTGAAACATTCTTTAATTAGTCAAGTTGCAAATTCTATTATGCTGATTCGTACAATAGATAAACAATAAATAAACAGAAAAATGTTACTTTTATATTAGACATCAGAATCATCATAAAAATGTATTAAAAACTCGACATATTAAATTGCTATATTGATGACGAAACTACTATCATTTATTGTATATTTGACAATAATTACGCTGCATGCGAAGATTTTATCATCCAACAGCTCAGTACAGATATTGATTTCATGAACTGGAGAAAGAGAAGATTCTGTCAAACTTTGTCGCAAATTGCATGATTGATGTACTATGTTTGAACTAGCTGAATTAGTTTTCTGACAAAAAAGATAAGCATATACAAATATTAAAATGTAAATATATATACATATATATACAT
>NW_017259353.1:1151309-1157835 GCF_001594045.1 Atta colombica
AGAGAGAGAGAGAGAGAGAGAGAGAGAGAGAGAGAGAGAGAGAGAGAGAGAGAGAGGAAAGTCTTTTATTATAAGATAGGTGCCTAATATGAGATAGCGACGTTTACTAAACTAATAGACGCTATCTATTGGTTCCACCATTAATTTATTCTTGGATTGAAAACTATTTAGTAGAAAATTCATTATTAGATCATGCCTATAGGCATTGTAAAAAAAAATTTTAGAATTTGGGTGTCTTCAAGTTTCATTGAGATGAGCCTTTAAACATTGTTTATTATTTAATAAAAAAAATAAATATTTGGCAATAAATTCTTCATGTAGACAGAGTAAGATCATACTAATAGAAAAATACAGAATATGTTGAATTGCTTAATTACAAAAGTTAGATTTGTAAAACCGTAAGGCATGGAAATCGTAATATGAGATACCCAAGGTATTTCCAATATGAAATAATCTATACTTCCATATCATAGTGAAAAATCATTGCTAAAGTATAAATGTTATTGTACAATAATAAAAAGGACAACCGGAATAAACGTCGAGTGCCTATTTCTATGATTTTGATTTCAACTATCTGCAGACGAGTTCTGAGTATAATATATCACATACTCATTTTTCGCGCACTTGGCTGTGTTTGTATTTAAGAAATATTAAATTAAATATTGTTTGTATTTAAGAAATATTAAATAAAGTAATATTTTTTAATTGTAGTACTGATATGCTTTGCGTTTTATTATCGGAATATCTCATATTAGGAACACAATTTTTTATCTTTGCAATTTGCTCACTTTTTATATTTCTTTCATTTGAAAAAAAATAGAAATTAAATTAAATTTTATATAACATTATCTTAAAGCTTATTAAAAAAAAAATATATATATATATACAGGTGTTTGGAAATAATCGTCAAATATTTCACGGGCAAGTAGAGCGGACTAAACTGAGTCGATAAGTCCTCTATCATTTTGTAAATTTCCCCAATAATTAACGAGATATTAATCCTTAAAAATAGCCGAATATTATTGCGAAGTGCATACTCCTACCGATCGCTTGATGCGCGGGCCATGGGGAGTGGGGATAACCTGGCAAGCGCACTGTCCGAGCTATGGAAGCTTGCGGCGGTGTGTGCGGCGCGGGGCTAATCCCGCTAATCCCCAACTCCCAAGGCCCGCGCGCCAAGCGATCGGGGTATACATACTTCGCAGTAGTAGGCCAAGCGAACGCGCGTATTCGGCTATCTTTAAGGATTAATATCTCGTTAACTATTGGGGAAATTTACAAAATGGTAGAGGACTTTTCGATTCAGTTTAGTCCGCTCTACCTGCCCATGAAACATTTGGCGATTATTTCCAGACACCCTATATATATATATATAGAGAGAGAGAGAGAGAGAGAGAATCATAGGAGATTTATTAAACATAATTTTCGTATAAAAAAAGATTTGTCAGAGACTAGCTCAGAATTTTAATATTTATTTCACAATTAATGTTGCTTATTAAAAAATGTTTAATTTTTAAGTATAATATCTTACTTTAACATAATCAAAATATAATGAAAACAGTAACGAATCGTTACTTTCTAAGGAATCGTAACAATAACAAGTTACTTTTACAAAAAGTACATAAAGTATAACGATATAATCGCATAATTTTTATGAAGTTCCCAATTCTGAATTTAGTAATATGAATCGTAATATGATTGATTGTATAAAAAGCAATTCGAATGCAAATTCATGAATGAAATAATTCTTTAAAGACAAGTCCCCAAAATAAGTATCTATGGTGAAAATACTGTAATTGAAATGTATTTTGATAGATAATTTTGTTTTAAAATAAAATAAACTGAACAGCCATATAGACAACTAAATATATAATTTTGCAATAAGTTATTATATAATACTATGAATATGCATACTTATTAAGAGAATATTTATATAATAAAAAATCAACAATTTAATGATATGAAATTTCAACCGGATATGTTCTCGGGTTAATAATATCCTACTATCCAATCGGATAGTAAAAAAGTGCCGGATAACACTGGATACCGAATACTTTTCGGATATTCGGTATAACCCTAATAAAAACATTTAATTTTCGATGTTTATATCGATAAATATTTCGGAAAACGAATTTGACGTCTCTTCAATTAATCATTTCTTATTGTTATCTGTTATATAAAATAAATAGGAATACAATATCTTTTGTTATAAATGTCCTGTTTATTATGTCTTGTTAATAAAATTTCTGTTTAATTTTTGCATTATGTAGAATAGGAATAAAAAACTTACTCTTACTTTATACTGGATATTTATTTTAAGTAATATGTAATAATTCTTTATTTAGTATTATACATTCATACGTCATCAATATTGTCATCATCAATTATGCAATTTTGTGCGCAATCCAATTATTAAATTTGGATACTCTCGTATATATGGATGGTGCACCTCGAATACCACAAGGTATCATACCCCAAGATACAATTCCAACAAGTATCGGTTTTCCATCAATAATCTTAAATAGTGGACCACCGGAATCACCCTAAAAGTAATTAAAAACAATACATTAAATTGCTACATTAATTGTCAACAATATATAATACTATTATTCATTGAATTTGCTGAATATCTTGCACATACACTGCATGAGGATTTTCTGTCTGGTGATCCAGTGCAGATATTGGTTTCATCAATAGGAGAAGATCCCGTCATTTTAATAACGCTTTGATTGCAAGATTTAAGATCCATAATATTCAACATAACATGTTGAAGTTTATCTGGCATTATTGGAATAGTGGTAGTCGAGGTAGAACCCCATCCACAAAGCCATACATTTCCAGTTGGTATACTGTTTGGTTGAGCTAATGTGATAGCATGTACGTACTTATTTATCTTCAATGGAGTTGCAAGCTTAAGCAGAGCAATGTCATTTGGGCCAATACCACTGAAAATTAGAAAATGTGTATCGCAATGTATGTATATATAAATTATATACTTATCAATTATACAGTTTAAAAAAAGATAAGTATTTAAACTAACGTATTAATACTAAAAAGATTATAGTATTAGTGAAAGGAATAGTAATAATCTGCAGAATTAATAGAATATATGTGTATTATAACAAATCTCAAAATATAATTCGTGCGTCATTACTTATTTATGATATAGTTTTCTAATATCCTAAGCAATATGTTTCAATGCTACTCACGATATTAATACATATTGCTACATTACGTTAATTATTTCGATTATTACACTTATTTTACAAACAAAACTGCTGATTATTATTGGTATAAGAGCTATTATGTTTTAAATTATCTCTATATACGATTAAAAATTAATCACAACATTGATTACATATTAAACAAGTATTATTTGAAGACAAATTAATTTAATTGTTTGTATTTACTGCTTTCACTTACCCTTTATATGCTTCATGTATATACACTTTTAATACTTTTACTGTCTGTTCAGTAGCCTCCTTAATTTTAAGATCATTTTTACCAGCCTTGACGATAATACGGCTAGCGGAAATTCCGTCACCACAATGCGCTGCTGATAGAACCCATAGTTCGTTCAGGATGGATGCGGCGCAGAAATGCTGAGATTGACGGCCTCTCGCTTGTTGAAGGGAAACTATAAACGGGTATTGTCCCTTCGTAGCTGGTTTACCTCCAACTACACGAATCTCAAACGGAGTTGAATCCGACGTGATAGGTGGCATCTGGAAGTCGATTTGAGGCTGTACTATAATTCAAATTAATAGATAGTATTTATGAAAACACATTTGCGGAAGAAGTTGATTATAGCACATCAAAGCTAACTCTTTCAAATATTTTATTGTAACATTTTAGAAGAGAATTTTTAATTAGAAATTGAACTTTGCTACTTGCTTCGTAATTCGTATACAATACAACAATTTAGTCATTTATTTAATAAATTTAAAATTCTTTAATTAATAAGAGAAATTTTTTATAGTGTCTTGGTGACCATTTTTTAAATTGAATATAAACTGTACATATGTTATAAATTGAGAAAATTGAACTTACTAGCAACCGCCATGGCTAGGAAAGCAAAGAACACAATAGCTTTGGAATACATTTTGCTGTTTAATGACAATTCCAAATAGAATAGACCGCATTTTATACTTTTCTTGTCGGGTGCGTCTGTGCACTGACAAACTATTATTATCTACGGCAATTAATCATTATATTTTTACAATACGGAAAATTGTATTCCAGACGATACTTCTTTATGACTTGACGTATATTAATTGATGTAAATATTGAACTATACGGCGTAACACAAATGATTTATATTTGTATAAAACAATGTTATTGGTCGTATATATTGTACATCTCAATAACTACTCTATAGTATAAAATTGCTTCTATAAAATTAGGTATACTGATATATAATGCATATAAGTGCGCGCATAAGTTTACAATTTTTATACAATTTTTATTAAAATGTAAACGTATTATTTATCTATATTTAATATTTAAGATTTAATTTATTCAAGCATTTAACTTAATTAAGTTTTATAATACATTATAGGACCGTATATGTGATGATACAAACTATAGAAATCAAAGCTTTAAACGATCTAGCTGGATCTTGAAAATGCTAACTCTACTAAACTACTACAGTATTATCATGAGTTAAATTGAATAACAATTTAACAAATATTTAGTGCAATTCGCATCTTCGAAACGATCTTAATAAATAATTTAACTGCGGTAGACTTAGCGTTTTTAAAGACCGAAAAATCATTTCGGCGCGCGTTTCTAGGGACTACATACATATATACTACATAGTATATAAATTCACGCAAGAATCATACAAGCATTTAAAATCCAGGTAGACCGGTTTTGCTTTATACAGTTTTAAGTTTTGTTATATAAATAGTGTTCATTAATAAGAACAAAGATATCCAAATATATATAATATGTTATAGAATGCGTATAAAAAAATTATAATAAAGAATAATTTAATTATTCTGATAATGATTTAACTTTGAAGTAAACTAAATTTAAAAAAAAGTCATAAAACTGAACTAAATTACAGTTGTAATGTTAAAACATTCTTTAATTAATTAAGTTGCAAATCCTACTATGCTGATTCGTACAATAGATAAACAACAGATAAAAATATATTACAAGTACGTGATATTAATGCATCACTCGTATCATCTTAAATGTATATTAAACACTCGATACATTAAATTGCTATATTAATAGAAGATAACAAAGCTATTATCTTTTACTGAATTTACTGAACATTTGATACTTATTGTAGTCATTTAAATTAAGTAATACAAAAACATTTAATTTTCAACGTTTGTATCGATAGGAGTTTTGAATGTGAAGATTTCTCTTCAATTAATTATTTCTTCTGGGCATTGAAATTGATGTGTATATTTTAAAAAATAATTTATTATTATTATCATCTGTTAAATAAAATAAATAAAATTTATGTCTTTTTACCATGATATCTAATAACATTTCTGCTTAGTTTTTATGTTATGTAGGATAGGAATAAAAAAACATTACTTTTAATTTATGCCGGATATATTTATTTTGTATTAAATAATATATAATAATTTCTCATTCAGTATTATACATTGTCAATATTGCCGTCAAACATAACTAAAATTTGAATTAATTTTCTGTGCAATCCAGTCATTGAATTTAGATATCCTTGTGTATACGGAGGGCGCACCTAAAGTACCACATGGTAAAATACCCCAAGAAACAATTCCAGTAAGTACCGATTTTTTTCCGTTATGCGAAATTAATGGACCACCGGAGTCACCCTAAAAGTATATTAAAAACATATACGTTAAATTGACAAACAATGATACATTAAATTGTTGCATTAAAAAACAGACAAAGTTATTATTATTCACTGAATTTACTTTAAATGGAACTTACACTGCATGCTGAGATTTTACTGTATAGTGGCCCAGTGCAGACATTAGTTTCATGAACGGGAGAAAATCCCGTGAGACGTTTGATGGATTCGTGGCAAGTAGTGCGATTAATGTACTCCACCTTAACATGCTGAAGTTTATTTGGCATTATTAGATAATTGGTAGTCGAGATAGAGCCCCATCCACAAAGCCATGCCGTTCCAGTTGGTTCACTTTCTGGAGGTGCTAATTCGATGGCTTGTACGTTATTGTTCAACTTCAACGGAGATGCAAGCTTAAGTAAACTAATGTCATATGGACCTACACCACTAAAAATTAGAATATACATTGCAATACAGACACACACACACACACACACACACACACACACACACACACACATATTGGGTTGTCCGGAAAGTTCGTGCCGACTAACCTATATAATTTAATACCATAAATGTATACTAAAATTTAAATTTTCTGTGTTTCAATTTTCCTTCAACATCGGTACGAATTTTCCGGATAACCCAATATTTTACATATATTATTGAACCCAAATTAATACTAATTTAATTAAGCAAGTTGTAAAATTTTTGATAAATATATCGTCGAAT
>NW_017259353.1:1157935-1160716 GCF_001594045.1 Atta colombica
TCATTTCGAAATGACTCGTTTTTGGAGGCGATCCAATTTTGGAGCCAATTTTTGATTTCTGCAAAAGAAGTGAACTTGCATCCTTCGAAACAACCAGTAATCAGAAGGAGCAATGTCCGGAGAATACGGCGGGTGCGGTAAAACATCCCATTTGAGCGTTTTCAAATATTTTTTTATGACATGAGGCTTAGCGTTGTCATGAAGAAGAATAACTTTATCATGTTTTTGCTCGTATCTTTGGTCGTATTCCGGCTGTTTTTCTCGCAATGCACGACTCAAACGAATTAATTGTAGCCGATACCGATCGCCCGTAATGGAATCGTCAGATTTCAGCAGCTCATAGTAAACAAGACTTTTGGTCCCACCAGATACAGAGCATGATCTTCGAACCATGAATGTTCGGTCGTGGTGTTGATGTTGAGGTCGATGGCAACGATTGACCGGGCTTAGCGTAGTATTTTTTCTTCTTGAGGTTGTCGTAGAATATCCACTTCTCATCTCCAGTCACAATCCGATGCAAAAAAACCTTTTCTCTGTTGTCTTTGAATCAGCTGTTCGCAAGTGAAACATCGCCTTTCAACGTCTCTCGATTTCAGTTCATAAGGCACCCAATTTCTTTGTTTTTGAATCATTCCCATGGCTCTCAATCGTATAGAAACGGCTTGTTGAGTTATCCCCAATGATTCTGCAAGCTCCTTTTGCGTTTGACTCTGATCTTCTTCGAGTAATGCCTCTAATTCTTTGTTTTCGAATTTTTTTGGCTGTCCAGAGCGAAGCTTGCTTTCAACGCTGAAATCTCCATTCTTGAAACGTCGAAACCATTCCTTACATGATTTATCAGTTGGAGCAGTGTTACCATAAACTTCGACAAGCATTCGATGCGACTTCAGCCGTACTTTCCTTCCAATTAAAGGAGAAAATCAATCCCGCAAATACTGCTTGGTTACTTTAACACAAAATTCGACATTTCAAACCAGTAAAAATCAAGGTTTTTGTATGAAATTCAAAGCGATATAAACTGAATATTATTAGCATGTTTAACTTCTCTGAAACTGCCAAAATCAGCTGTCACTATGAACCATTCACAACAGCTGGAGTTATCTTTAGGGAAACGGACCGAACTAATTTATACTCCTCTATAATTTAATTTATACTTTATATACTAATTAATTATGCATTTTTGCATAAACATATGTTTTAAATTAATGTAGTAATACTAAAAAAAAAATTATAGTGGAAGAATAATAATAGTCTGTAAAATTAATAGAAATTCCATGTATACATGTATAATGCAACAAATCTCGAAAAATAATCTGTATATCATTACTTATTTAAAATATAGTTTTCTAATTCCAAGTATCAAATGCTAATCGCGATATTAATATCAATGCTGCGACTAATCGTTATTTCGATTATTGCACTCTTTCTATAAAAAGAACTATTGATTACTAATACAAAATTATGTTTTAGATTACCTTTATATACAATTAGAAATCAATTATAAATAGAACATAGATTCTATATTAAACAGAAAGACATTCATATAAGAATTAATTGTTCGTATTTACTACTTTCAATTTCTGCTTACCGTTTATAATTTTCATGTACATAAGCTTTCACCACTTTGACTGTCTGTTCGGTATTCTCTGTAAGTTTAAGATTGTACTTTCCAGCCTTGACGCGAAGAATGCTTAAAATAGGAACGTTGTTAATACAATGCCCTGCTGTTATAATCCATTTTTCGTTCAAGATGGATCCGGCGCAAAAGTGTTGGGAGAATATTTGGAGGGAAACTATGAACGGATAACTTCCTACTTCTGCTTCTTCACCTCCAACCACTTGTGACGAAATCGAGTGAGTAAAAGGTGGGAAAATAGGCGGTATCCGAAGACCGATTTTAGGTCTCTCTATAATTTAAATTAATGTTTAAGAAAACATTCGCGACGGGAAAGAAGTTAATAATAGCTATCTTTATAAAGTCAAAGCTATCTTTATGAAATTAGAAGATTTTTAATAACATAATTAGAAATTTTATTATTTGCTTTGCAACATGTAACAATACAATAATTTAGTTATAATATTTTTTAATAAAAAGTTCTTTTATACAATGTTCTAATAATCATTTTATAAACTTACCTAAATATAAATACACTCAGAATGTTTTAGATTTAACGCACCAACCTGCTAATAGTAGATTCCTGAAGTTATTTTGAAGTGAAAATTTAATACCATAATGTCTAAATTAAATATTTTTTTAATAAATCCAGGATTAGAAATATCAGTAATTTTATTTTTGCATACGTTATATTTATATTGATATTAACAAAGATAACTATTAGCTTTTATATTTAATACTTTATGTTGTACTATACCTAAATGCGCAAATTTTAGATGATACATTGAAAAAAAAGATTGGTTGCTGCAATTTAAATAGTAAAATATGGCATAGCAATTTTATATGGCTGCAGCAATTTTTGGTTGTAGCAGCAAATTTTTAGTTGTGCTAGCCTATCCGCAATGTCAGTATATAATTTCGATAGGCTAACGCAAAAAATAAATATTTGTTACAAAAACTTGTAATATATAAAAATGCTACGTTATATTTTACTATTTAAGTTGTTGCAGCAACCAATCTTTTCTTTCAGTGTATAATTTGCTAACTTTAAATAATTATAATTCAAAAACTATTATAGCCTCAACATTTTGGTATTAGAATTTTAGTCTCGAAATAATTTGGGAAATCTGCCAGGTGTTGCATTAGATCTGAAACACCCTCTGTGT
>NW_017259353.1:1160816-1169376 GCF_001594045.1 Atta colombica
TAGAAAAACAAAGAACACGATAGCTTTGGAATACATCTTGCTGTTTGATGACAATCCTATGAATAGATCGCATTTTATACTCGTTTCGTCGAGCACATTCATACGATATCAGTAATGATAAGCCATTATTATCTATAAGAATTAATCACAATATTTTTACGATAACAGAAATTTTATTCCACGTGATACTTCTTCGTATTTTTATTGTATTAATTGTATTGTGTATTAATTGTTATAAATATTAAATCATAAGGTACAACACAAATAATTTATATGAATAATTTGTATGAATAATTTATGCAATGCTGTTAAATCCTATATATTATATACTTCAATGACAATAATCTGCTACATACAATGGCTGTTATAAAAAAATTAGGTATATTGAAAATGCATAAATTTACAGTTTTTCTAAAGAATGTAGATATATTTATCCACATTTAATACTTAATGTTTAATTCATTTAGACATTGAACTTAATTAATTTTTTTCACAAAAGTATCATTCATTGAAAATAACAAAGATATCCAAATAAAATATAAATAATGTTAAAAAATTAATAAAAACTGATAAAGCATAATTTAATTATTCTAATGATTTTTTTATTCTAATGTAAGTTTAAAAACTTAATAACTAAATATAACAAATATGAACAAAAGTATGCTAAATAAAAAGTGATAATAAACAATATTATTAAAAATATAATTAATTTTTTTATTTGTTATTTGTTTTCATATTATTTAATCAGATTCTAAATAAATTGATATATCATTATAAACTAATTAATAATTAAATATAAGTAATAAATGGTGAAACATTCTTGTAGTTTTAATTAGTTAAACTACAAGTCCTATTATAATAGGATCATATATTAATAGATAAAGATGTATTATTGTTACCTAAAATCGATTTTATCATTATTTATTCTCTTTTACACCATGCAATTGTTGACTGAAACTTTTTCCCGAAAATTCCTTTCTTTTAACATATATAATCGACTGTATCATTTAAAATAAAACATCTTGTATATGTTAACTTTTAACTATATGATTTGTGTATTAAAATATGTATTGTAGATGAACAAATTAGTGTTATAATAGTGTTAAAATAGATATACGTATATATTTAAGATAACGTGATTATGTTAAATAACATAAAAACATAAACAGCAATAAATTTTGTAAGCGTTTTGTTCAGTCAATCAAGTTACTGTTAATTAATTTTTACTTTTTAAACAGAAAAGGAATATAAAACGTTATTATTATATATATATATATATGCTGTATTTATTGTATTTTACGTTAAATAAAATACATAATATATAATAATTAATAATATATAATGCGTTATTCAGTATGCGTTGATATTGTCAATATCATCATCATTAATACATTAATAATTACTTATTTTCTTCTCAATCCATTGATTGAAACTAGATACTCTGGTGTATACGGATGGCGCTCCTTCACTACCGCATGGAATAATACCCCAAGATACAATTCCAATAAGAACCGGTTTTTGTCCATTACGTGAAATTAGAGGGCCACCGGAGTCTCCCTAAAAGTTAAAAACTCAATATATATATGTATATTAAATTGTTATATTAACAAACAAAGACAAAACTACTGAAGTTCATATATTAAATTTATTGAACATCTGTATATCACTTACACTGCATGCTGAGATTTGATCGTACAGTGGCCCAGTACAGATATTAGTTTCATGAACGGGAGAATATCCTATTAAACGTTTAATGGTTTCATGGCAAGTAATGAGATCGAGGTACTCCATCTTAACATGCTGAAGTTTATCTGGCATTATTGGATAATGGCCAGTCGAAATGGAGCCCCATCCACAAAGCCATGCCTCTCCAGTTGGTTCACTTTCTGGCGGTGGTAATTCGATGGCTTGTATTTCTTCCGTTAACTTTAATGGAGACGCAAGTTTAAGCAGAGCAATGTCATATGGACCAACACCACTAAAAATTAGAAAATATGTGTTACAGTATATATACATATATAATGCAATATATGTGTGTGTGTGTGTGTGTGTGTGTGTGTGTGTATTTATATTTATTAATTACAATTTTTTAGATGCATTGCTTTTAAACTAATAACGAAAAATTATAGTATTAGTGGAGGAATGATAATAATAATCTACAGTCAATAGAAATATTATAACGTAAAAGATTTTAAGATTGAATTAATAGGTCATCGTTTATCTGAAATATAGCATTCTAATCGTAAATATCAAGTGCTAATACAATGATAATACAATAATACATCATTACATGCTAGTTATTTCAATTGTTGCATTTATTCTACAAATAAAATTCCTGAATAATAATTTATAAGCTATTTTAATCTAAATTATCTCTCTATACAAAGAAGTTACAAGTGAATTATAAATAAAACATTAATTATTCATGAAATAAATATTTATTCTTATAAGGACACTGTCTAATATCAATTTACAACACGCATGTGAATAGTCATTTCTGACGTATTTTTATTTGCTAAACACAAATTCATTAAAGAAATTTAATTAACGCGTTACAATTTTGAGAAAAATAGCATCAGAAGAAAAAATGACTATTTTTAAGAAGTATAATCAGTATAATTTTTTCAAAATTTCATTGATGCCATGCGAAATATCAATTTTAAAATGCATTTTGGTTCTTTTCGATATAATTTCTTTTTTCAAAGTATTATTTTGAAATAGTTCTTTCCCATGTAATGGTCTCATCTGCTTGTACATATATGTACATATCTGCATATATATATCTCAAAAGTCATCAAGAAAAATCATAAGAGACAAATCATAATCAATTTTAAAGCTCCCAGTTGATATAGTCAAGTGGTATTAATAAAATTTAGGAAAAAATTTGGTATCAATATTACAAACGTCATGAAAATCTTCAAAATAATTGTTGTAATGTTTTACCTTTTTGATGCCTCGGAATATTTGTGACGTGTTAACCAAATTTTAATGGATTCGTATTCAGCAAAAATATATCGAAAATAATTATTCACATTCGTGTTGCAAAAGAACTCAAATTTTGTCGGAGATGAAATTAATTAAATTATTCGTACTTATTGCTCTTTAACATTTTACTTACTTTTCATAGTTTTCATGTATGTAAGCTTGCGCCACTTGAACTATCTGTTCGGTGCTTTCGTTTTTTTTAATATTGTGCTTACCGGCCTTAATGCGAAGAAAATTTAAAGAAGAACCTGTATTAACACAGTGTCCTGCTGTTACAACCCATTTTTCGTTTATGATGGATCCAGCGCAGAAATGAGAGTCAAACATTTGAAGGGAAACTATGAACGGATAATGTCTTTTCGGTGCTTCTTCACCTCCAACCACTTGTGCCGAAATCGGCATCTGGAGACCAATTCGGGGCCTCTCTTAAATTTGAATTAATAATATTTAAGGAAATATATATTTGCGATAAAAGTTAATATAAAACATAAAGCAAAAATAGTTCTCTGTGGAATAAGTTAGAAGAAATTATAATGATATATTAAAAATTGAATTTTGCTGTTTGCTTTATAATCTATGGAACAATAGAGTAATTCAATTATTATTTATTTAATTAGTTTGAGAATATTTAATAAAAAAAATTTTTATATATTGTTTTGTACTTATTTCTTAAATAACTATATAAATTTTATATACACATACAAAATGTTTTGTATCATGTAGGCATGACTTCAAATGTGAATTTGGGTCATAAAAATTATCTTAAGAAATTTATAAACATTAGTTTTATCAGATCTTGTTTTTAAATTATGTATACATTTTTTTGTATTTTGTTAGCATTGAAGCACTTGTTGTCACAATGAGCTAGTGCGCATTTTATAAATGCAGCATAAATGAATTCTAATGTTAAAGTGATATTGATATTTTCCCTTTTTTCTTTAATTTTAGAGTTCATATATATATATATATATATCCGTTTTTACAAAATGTGAAATAGCCTTTCAACAATTTAGCAAGCTCTTCTATTCTCATTACAAACTGAGCTAGCCTAGCATTTTCACACTTTTCGCATCTTTGCATCTTATTGATTATATTAATACGACAAAAATATGAAAATATTATGCTAGCTCAATTTTTATAACGAGAATTAATAAAACATGAAAATTTCTGTAACTTAGAAATGAGATCAGATAAATAAATAAACTTTTTATGTTATTCATGTTATTCTGAATTTATTCCTGGAGTTATGTTATAAAACGTTCTATGTATCAAATAAATCGAGAAAATTGACTTACCAGCGATCACCACTGTTAGGAGAGCAAAGAACACGATTGCTTTGGAAAACATTTTGCTGTATGATGTTAATCCATAAAATTGACTGCATTTTATACTCATTTCATTGAGTTTAACAGCATGTTATCAATAAAGATGAGATTATAATTTATCATAATCTACAGAAAATTATAATACGTTTACGATAAGAAGGATTTTATTGCTTACGTGATCTTCTTTGTGTATACAATTGATATAAATATTGAATTGAATGACGCGATTGATGCAACTAATTTAAACAAATGATACAACTAATCTTATACATTACATATTATTTAATTACACTTTATATTTAATTTATATATTTATTTAACATAATCAGATTTTATTAGAAAAAAAGCGTTCATTAGTAAATCAAACAAAGATAACTATCTAAATAAAATAATAAAACTAAGACATGCATGTATAAAAATCAATTAATAAAACATATTTTTATTATTTTGATTATAACTTAAAAATAAATTAAATTCAACAAGACTTAATAAATGTAACAATAATGAAAAATATTAACACAATTAATCTTTCTTCTATTTTATTATTTGTCTCGTTATTGTCGCAATCTTAATATGCTAATTAAGCATAACATTTATTTAGTAACAATAAAACATTCTTCAATTAATTAAACTGTAAATCTAATTATGATAAATCATTCAGTAGATAAATTTATATTACTGCTATCTGATTATGATTAATCATGAAATGTATAAAGGTATAAAAAGAATGCGGAAAATCAATAATTTAATATGATATATCGAATGGATTTATTTATTTACTTATTTATCTGTCAAGATTGTCTGTTTTATATTCTAACGTATCCAAATAAAAATAATTTAGATAAAGAATAAAAACATTGTAATTATGGAGGGGATATGTACATAAAAGACTAAAATATCTTTGTGCAAAATATTTATTTATTTCTTTCTTTTGTTCGTTTTCAATGAACTCTGGAACTACTCCGTACTATGAGTAGAACTATTAAATCATATATCACAAATAATACAGTAGTAAGTAATTTTATTTAACTCAAATATTAAATTAATTATTATTAAATTAATTAACACTAAAACAAGAATATATATTTAAGTTAACATCTCTCTTTAAGTTAAGTTAACATATTAATATTTAAATGAAACGATGTAAAAGCTCTTTGGAAAAATTAATATCATGATAAAAAGCTTTATGATAGATGATTAATAATAGAATAAGAATATAAAGAAAGTTATTATCCCATATCAAATTATTTCTTAATATCGAAGATAATATTCTCATTGTTAACGCAGAAAAGACAGCGCATCTGATAAAATCAATACTATGAAATTATACGTTTTATATGATGATATTCACGGTTAATTTTTTTTATTAAGCTTAGTGTAGAATAAAAACTACCTACATTATATTTATTCCATCTTTCCTTTATAATTCTTTTTCAACATTCTATATATATATTTTGCACTTTTTATCTTTTGCTTGTTTTAGATTCTATATGAAAAGTATTTTTCAACATGAATTTTTAATTAATATTAAAAATAGTTATATTTGCAAGAGTTGACTGAATAATTTTAATCATGTCAGAAATTTCTTATTGCTTTACAGGAATAAAAATATTTTGTCATGATTTATTTTACTTTATTATTAATCTATAATTTTCATTTTTGAATGTCATTTTATTTATTTGATATTTTAGTGTTATTCCATTATTTGAAAGATTATTGAAATATTTGATATTTTTGATAATGTATTAATGTTATAATTATATTTATTAAAAGAGAAGATAAATAAATATCCATATTATATAATATCCATATTATAATTGTTCCTTTCTCTAATATTAAGTTTAGTAATATCTTTAAAAAGTCTTTAGTAATATCTGATTTACGAATATATCCTACTTAATCTATCCTACTTAATTCAATTAAATTCACTGTACAATGTAATTTACAACATTAATAAAATTTTATTTCATCTATTTAAGAAACTTTGAATTAAAAACTAAAATTATAGAATTAAATTTTTTAAATTGTATTGTATACTTACATAAAATTATGATATAGGCTAAAATAATAAAATAATGCAATAAATTTTCTTTAGCTAGGATTTACTGAAATTTTTAGTGCATAATAATTATAAATAAAAAGCTAGATTGTTACTATTCGGTTTTTTATTTCTTTTTTTTACATTATATATAGAATTAAATATCGGATCGGAAGATATGAAGAATTTATAAATTATACAATTTATTTATAATAATTTTTTTAGCATTATAAAATATAACATTATTGCCCTTAATATTATTTGGCTAATTTATTAGAAATCTTTTCTTTAATTTATAAATTAATACTCTTAATATTTTAATAAAATATAGATTATGTCCGAATACAATATTGATAAATATAGGTACATTAATTATAAGTAAAAAATGACGGAAGTTGATTAACGAGATTATGTATTAATAATATTTTGAATGTTAATTATTACTAACAATCCATATTATTGTTTTAATCCAAATAATGTAAGAAGCTACGCGAGTGTAGACCGAAGGTCTGTGACTGGTACCGCACGGGTAGGTTCCCCATGAAGTGATTCCAACTAGAGTAGGAACGTTGTTTTCAAATTGGACCAATGGACCGCCAGAATCACCCTGAAATACGAAAAATATTAATTATTAAAATTTAATTATTAAAAATATTGTACGAAAAGAATGTTTTGTATTTAATTATCTAATTCTCTTTGTTGTAATACTAATAACAAATTTAGACATGTAATAATGATAATTATATCTCTATAATATGTGCATATTATATACTATACATTATAACATAACTTTATACTACATTTAATAATATATACATTTAACAATACTTTTAGACGGATTAAAATTAAAATCTAATGCCGTTTTGAAATAGATTAACAAAATAATTGATTAATGGATAATATTAACGATTAATATTAGATAATAATATTCTCTAAATTTCTTAAAGTAATCTCTCTTCGAAAAAGTTAAAATACTGCCACTATTGAAAAACAGCGAAAAGTTTACACATAGAAAAAAATAACTTAAATTTAAATAAATATTTACTTAATAAAAAGAAGTGATTATTAAATCAAATTAATATTTTTTGTACCAAATAAATATATTTTTATATTTAATAAATATTTAATATATATTTAATAAATATTTACTATTCAAATAAATATTTATTGAAATTTAGGATATATTTTTTTTTCAGTGCACTTTTAAATAAGAGGGACAGATTTTCACTCTTTTTTTGAAGTGAGATTTTACACTTTTACAATGAAATTTACTTAAAAAAAGAAATGAAATTCTTTCCTTTGGAATAAATCTAATTCCAAAAAAGAAAAAAAAAATCTGCCATTCTTATTCAAGACTAATCCTTTTGGAATGAGACTTCGCTCTAAGAAATTTAGAAAAACGATAAAATCGAGAATGAGTATTCTTTTTGTAATCACACAATTATAATCATAGTACTATGTTTACATATTTAATTAATTGCAAAAATAAAAAAAAATATAAAAATGTTTAAATTTTATTTACAAAACAAGCGGATACTTCATCAATAGCGGCAGTGCAAATTTGTGAATCGTAAAGTTGCGGTACTTTGACTTTTGCACGATTTTTCGAGAACTCATCTTGACAAGATTTACTGTCCAATAATGGAACAGTAACTTTTTGGAGAACGTTGGAAAGTCTTGGAACCCATGTCTTGGAGACGGAGCCCCATCCAGACAGTACAGCATTTCCAACTTGTACCTCGTCTTGTTCAGGTAATTTGACAGCGGATACCCACTTATTAAAAATGAGAGGAGTTTTAAGTTTCAGAAGAGCGATGTCATATGGTGCAACACCTCTGTAAAAAGTAATACAATAATATTTAAAATATCACGTTTCAGATTCATTATTAGTTGAAAAACGCGGATACGAAAGAATTTATCAAAAGAATAGTGATAATTTAAATCATGACATACATTGCGAATTGTGAAATGATTGCATATGATATCTAAGTACATAAATACTTTTATAAATTTTCTTGAAAACAATTAAATCTATCACATTTATCTACCACATTTCAAAACTGTTTTAGTATTTTAGATCTAATCTACATTCGTAATCCCAATATTTTAGAATATTTTAGATAAAATCTACATTTGTGTTTTTACAATGATTAATTATTAACATTTTAATTTACACACACACACACACACAATTTATATATATATATATATA
>NW_017259353.1:1171682-1191717 GCF_001594045.1 Atta colombica
TTTTCATTATGATATTTTTATAATTAAGTTTTAATTATATTAGATGATTTTATAACAAACGGTTATAAATTATTATTTAATAAATTAATTATTTAATAAAAAAATCGTTTAATAAAAAAATTTTACAGTAATATATCTCAGAAATCAGAAAAGTCTGCAACGTAATTCAAAGTATGCGCGTTATTCAAGACTGTGATAATTATAAGTAAAATTAAAGTGATCAATAAGGTATAATATTTTCTCCAGTTTTATAGAATTCTTGCTGCATTAATTGGAATTCCAGTAAATTCAACCAGAAAGGTATCAGATATTTATATAAAATAAGTCGGTTAAAGTATTACAAATTTATATTTCGGAAAGCATTTTAGAGACCTTTATGTGATTTTCATATGACTGTTCATAGTTAAATCAATAACACTTATGTTCTTCTCGAAGTCACAAAAATTTTTATGTCTAAATTATGTCTAAATTATATTATATATTTCTCTCTAAATGCTTTATTTCCGAGATATAAATTTGTAACACTTTAACTGATTCACCCTATATATTTAAATTTTTTCAAGCATTCTAATCGAGATAATTAAAAATTCAATTATTTAACTAGAATTCTAATTCATATGAGATCAGAATTTGTTTTATTCGTACTTCTTGTTGATACAACCAGAACATTTTTCCCAATGTAGAATTCCAGTTTCTGAAATATTCACTTTTATCTATAAATAAAAATAATATAGACATACCCTGGATAATTTTCATGCACATAAATCTTAGCAACCTTAACTTCTTGCTGAGCTTCCTCATCTTCAAGAAGATAATATTTGCCAACAATGACCTTAAGTTCGCCTTGTGTCATAATGCAATGTCTCGCAGTTAAAACAAAACTCTCGTGCACAATCGAACCACCACAAATGTGACTAAAACGTAATAAAGGTGGTAAACCCCATTGAAGAGAGACCTGATAAGAGAATTCTCCTGGTATTGCATTCTCACCGTCTGTGATTCTGGGTTTCAGGCCGAAAAGGACGGCCAGACATACTATAAAAATGTTTAAGAAAACTTTAAACACATAATTCTTCTAGAAATACAATTATATTTTTGCAAAGTTTGAACGTTTCATTTAGTGTTTATAATATATTTAGCATCGTTCTTATTAATAGATAAAACTGTTTCATAAATAAATCTTTCATTTAAAAGCATATAATATTCTAGATATTTATTTAATTTTTTATATAATTAATAAAGGAAACTTTTTATATCAAGTATTTTATTTATTAGATCAGTAATTCTCAAACATAATGTATTTATATTTAGATATTTATATTTTTAAAAAATTTTTGCTATCTGCATATTAATTGTTATTATATTTAAACATTTAAAACATACAAACTTTATAAAAAATAATATTATATATATAACAATAAGGAAAAAATGTGCAAAAAAATGATATTCTTACCATGGAATGCCAGAATAATGACTAAAAGACACTGAATCAACATTGTCAGTTGAACAGAAGTACTGAATAAGACTTACAGTTTATATACGAAATAACGGAAAATATCTCATGATAAGGTATGCGTATATTTTGGATTAATCTTGATAACAACTTCTTCTTGAATGCATAGATAAGCAAGCATTGACTGTTTTTTAATTTGTCTCTTAAAAAAAACTTCTTCTTAATAATTAATCTTCAAATATATTAACACTAGTCGATTTTATCATATAATTATTTTATGCTAGAAATTCATCTCCATCTTTATATAAATAATAGTATAAAAACACTTTTATTTGTTGTATCGCGTGTTTTATAATACACTCAAATTAAAATTAAAAATGAAACTAATAATCTGATAATTTTAATAAATAAAGTAGGACGATTCTTAGTGCACTATTATTTGTACAAAAGTATTTGATACTACTATATGAAATAAATAATAGATACATTCATATAATATTACATTATACACATTCTCTTCACTAAACTATAAATATAATTTTGTATACAAATATACTTCACATAATCTACAACAGAAATGTACAAAAATAAACATATCTAAGGCAGTTATGAATTTTTACAATTTAATCAAAAAATTTCTTAAAACATAATTTTTTATTTAAATTAAATTATATAATTAAATTTTCTAAAAATCAATCTAGAAAATAATTTTGCATAGGAAACTCAAAATCTATTACAGCACTCCTGTAATTTTTGTAATTAAAAAAATTGATGATATTTTAACAGATAATGTATTCCTTCGAATTTTTAATTAAATGTAAATTTATCTTTCATTATCATCTCTTATATTCAATTAATTTATTTCGATAACAATACGAGTGCTAATTTCTCGATACAAATGCCGTATGTACCTACCCTGTGCATTGATGTCTATTGCATAGAAATGAGAAATGGGTTTTTACCCATTTCTCATTTCTATGCAAACTTGTAATTTATAAAGGTTATTGATTCAGTTTCCACTATCTGGCTTAAAAAGTGAACATTCGAACATTAAGTACGCATTAGAAGCAAAAAACATAGATTTTATGTGTTGCAGGTAACTAAACGAGCTATCGCCCGGATTCCTGCCCAAATTTCTCGTGCAGTCGGAACTATTTGAGTAGCCGGTAATAGGAATCCATATGTTCCGCGATCGCGTAATTCCACCGTGTATGCATACTTTATCGAGGCAACACCTTTAGCCCAATCGTCGGATGCTCCTGCAAACAGAAAAGAAACTCATTCTCTGTGACATGAAATATTATGAAATACATATTATCATCTTATCTTGATGTCTGATTTTCATAACAGCCATTCATTAAACTAATATAATCTTTTGTATAAATCAATCTAAAGAGTATATTAAAATTAAAATAATAATATATTAAAGTAGGTACCAGAAGTCAGATACATTAGTTCTGTTGCTGGTCCAAGTTGATAATTAGTACCATGAACTTTCGAAATAGCGTTAATTGCCTTTCTCGCTACGTTCATTAAATCGGAATAATCCGATGGTTTCGAACGCGTGTAACCCCATGGTACGAGCCACATTTGAGAATAAGAATGCAAAGTTAAGTACATTCTGAAAACGTAAATTTAGTATTTAATATTGTTATACAATTAAAATTTTTACATTGGAAATTTAAAATGTATTTGAATGGTAAATTTAAATTAATTAAATGTTGATTAGACAATTACCGAATATGTTGTTTGTTTGCTAAAATATAATCTGCCATAGCCTTCGTTTCAGGTTCAGAAAAGGCGAAAGGCCCGGAATATGTTTCATGACAAGGATCTGAACTGGCACCTCCTTCTTTGTCTTCGCCCCAATGGTATGCAAAATTTCGATTCGGATCGACTCCTTCGCATGTAGTCCAGAACCATCTAGTATAGTGCGTTACGAATTGTAATAAATTTGATGGTGTGTATCTAAAAAAGAAAATCACACACTATTTTCGTTAAACACACACAAAACTCTTAATCTTACAGAGATTAACAATTTAATCTCCTAAAAAGCAAGAAACATTTTGAAACATTTTAGCAACATGTTGTAACATTGCTGCAATGTTACTAAAATGTTTTAAAGTGTTTTTTGTTTACTGGGTTAATACTAGTCAATTTATTATTGAAAAACAGTAATTACTTATTTGGAGCTAAAAATTCTAAACAACAGTCTTAATATTAAAAATGAGTAACTAATTATTGTCTTCTATTATTATCCAATATTAGATTTATGTGAGGAAAATTATTTCGTTGTGTAATTGATTAGATATGCATACGATACGATCATATATAATTTTATAAAACAGTGTCTTCCAATCCAGATAACTTTGTTCTTATCTTAAATTCTAAAATCTCATTTTTCGATTAGATTCACTATAATTTTAGATTCTTTAATTTTCAATTTCTCTAAATATAATATATCGCTCTTGATATACATATAACACTATGCGACAAAATTTTTTTTTTTTATTTTTGGCATGTGGACTATTATTTTTTAAAGATTTTTAGTCGTTAAATTTGAATTTATGCTCAAAAAAATCACGTCACATTTCCGAAAAAATTGAAATAATATAGACGAAAAAATGACGATTTTGACCATATTTAGAATGATATTGCAGTTAAAGAAATTTTATTTTGTCAATTTTGTTTATACTATCCTAAAGTGCTATCTTTTACATTTGAAATAAGTTTTTTTGTTTTTGATTTTTTTATGATCAAGTTACATAGGTTAAGCTGCCTCGCGTTGTCGCGCACTACATCTTCATTTTTGGCGCGAGACACACTACAGTGTCTCTTGATCATATATAACTAATAAGTGTCATATTTTGATTTGTTTTCTTACACTTAATATTCCGAGGTTAGCATAACAATTGCTAGAAGATCATTTAGTCACAATATATGTTTTTAGAGTGCACCATGCGTAATCGATCTTTGTTACACTGAGTAAAAAAATACTTCAGAAATGATATTTAGCAAGTCAAAGACAAAATCAATGTTAGACTGTAAGATCAAGCAAATATTATTGACATTAATCGATTAATTAACATTTTGCATACAATTGGCGTGTCGAAGCGAATGTTTTTTTTCCTCTCCTCTCCTCACCTACTATCGTTTTGACTTTCCACATGATTACTTCTGGTTTTTCGCCAAAAACGATCGCTGACATGGCTATATTCGTAACCATCGGGATTAACAACTGGCAGAATCATCCAATCCGAGTTGTTTAACAATTTCGTGTAGTTCGAGTTCTTCTCTACCAACTGACTCAATATGTAGGTCGCTACTGCGGTACCAATCCATTCTCGCCCATGCATGCCTGCAAAGACGATCACGATTTACCGAAAAGATAATCTAACGGGAAGAGATGCATAAAACGTGGGAAACATACAGGTTCGATGTCAGTAAAGAACGGTTGACAATAATTTTGATAGCCATAAATTGTTTATAAAAAGAGTTTTTATGATGTTATTAAAAACAATTATTAAGAGGAAAGATTTGAAACTATTTTTATTACATTAATATACTTATAATTTATTATTTATTATTTATTCAATTATCTTTTAATTAATACTTTTTCTTATTTGTATTAAAGAAATGTCTGTCTGTATAAAAGGAACTTACCGGCATCAATCCAAATAGCAGGTTTTCTTTCGCCTTCTTTGTTTAATCCAGTCGAAATCTTCGCCATCTTTATCGGTTGGCCCTCGTAACTATGTCCGATAGTTATTAATTCTACTATTGTGGGATATCTGAAGGCTAGATATTCTAAATAACGTATGATATCTGTTAAAAAGAAAGCCAATTTATTATGTTATTTAATTAAATTCACTTATTTATTTATGTACATACATATGTAAAATAAAAATTAATTGATGTTCATCCGAAAAAATTATTTATGTACATCAAATTAAAATTAAAAGTATTAATGTATTAATGTATTTATAATATAATAGATACTAAATATTAAATTACATTTTATAAATTAGTATTAATCACATAAATATATTAAATTAATTTAGTACAACGTAAAAATATTTTACAACACGATTTTACCTCCATATCGGTGATAACGTTTCCAAGTCATTGTGTGGCCTTGAGTGGTGACCAAGTCTTCACGTTGTTCTTTAGACATCTTCGGATTTTGATAAGAGATCGTCTTCTGTTAATTAAGAAAGCGTATTTCCTTGATTTTTACTGACTGTACTTAATTTAAACTTGCATTAGTTATGTCTATTAATCATGTCTACAACCAGCAAAATTTCTCTTTTCTCATACATTGACCATTAGTCAACGTTTAAATAACGATTAATACATGTAGTAACGAAAACCTTTGATCCAACATTTTAATATAACAGGTGATACTTTATCCGTTACTTTCATGTTGCTTTTTGTATTTGAGTGTAAGAAATCATTGAAAAGGTCATAAGTAAAGCGTGTCAGCATTAGATATGGACATCAGCTGCCATCGGAATTTTCTTCCGATTGCAAGTATTATATAAATAATGAAAGACCAATTTTGTAAATTAATAAAGTATATAATTACGATGTCATTGCGTGTTTTCTATCATTAGTAATATTGAAATTTTCTTTTCGCAGGTGTCCTTGAACGTTTTGGCCAGACTTTGAGATTTTATAAAAAATTTAATTTTAAACAAAGAATTTTCTGTAAACATGGACTTTTTATAGAATTAAATTTCCTATAAAGTCTCAAAGTCTGGCCACAAAATGTTTGGAAACATTTCGTACATATATTTTTATGAATAAAAAGATTAATTTTTCATGTACTTTTATGTATTTTTTGCGCAAAAGTTCTGTATCATTTTTACCTGGATATCCGATATTAATACTTTAAAGTCAATTTTTTTATCCCTTAAATAATCCTTAACATCATTTATAAGATCTGGTGCCACAATCATGTCGGAAGTTCTATAAAAGGAAGTATAGAAATATGTTAGATAATTAATTATTATAATAAAAATGCAAATACAAACCTATTAGGATTTGGAAAGGACCAAAATTTAATATCTTCAGGCTCGGCGTCTCTTAAGTCACGCAGATCTGTAGCTTGATTTTCCGTGTTAGGAAATGCCCTGATTAAATGATAATTTTTATAATTTATTCTTCTGATACCTGACCGTGAATTCTTTTTCTCGGTACCAACAATACTGCTCACGACTGTGCTAAGTCCGCTTGCTACGACGGACAGCATGGATTCAACGAGGCCAAATAGAGAAAAACCTCTATAATCATCATCGTCCCAGGAAAACTCTTTGGGTGTGTTTTGAAGATGATTATTATTTGCTTCAGCGAATAAGAGTCTTTCTTTTTCTCCGTTTTTGGAATTCAAACATAGATGGAATTTTTGATTGTTACGGACATCCTGCAAACTATATGTCGATTTATATATATTATTATTTGTACTTTTCATGTTGTAAAATAATTTTTAATTTTTCTTTATATTAATTACATTAAATTTAATGTTTCTTTATATTAATTATATTAAAATTTAGCGACTTTTCTTTTCATTAGATTACAGAGAATACACATAATAATCTTTGTAAATCTTTGTAAATCTTTGTAAAGTTTAAAGTTTCATAATTTTTTAAAACTTTTATAACATTAAAGAAATAATTATTTTGTTTATTATAAGTTTCATTATAAGTTTCAAATTTTATAAGAATATTCTGATTATAAGGAAAAATGTCTATCAGTTACGTCTTGACGTTTGTATCATGTTTTTTTGAAATGCTAAGAATACTCTTCTTATGTTTGCGTAAAACTCATTGATTGATATATTTTTTTCATTAACTATTTCGGCAAGACAATATAACATTCTTTTATAATGTACTCTTTATTAATGTATTCTTATATATAATCTACTTTCTCTTAGAAAAAAAAAACTAGAACGGTTAACGTACATATAGCGAATAGAAAGGCGCATCTTAATTAACATGATTGAACGTTACTTAGCAAAAATAATATGTAAAAATCATTGAATAGAAGTTGTAATTGAATTAAATGTGACAAATGACAGTAATTACATTTTCTTATATAAGAACTAAATTTTAATTTGTAATTTATTATATTTTTTTGCTGAATTGAACATTAATTTAAACTTAAATTCTCTTCTTCTTTTTCTTTCTTTAATTTAAGCATTTTAAAGAAAAATAGATACAGAGAGAGAAAAAGAAGAAAGAGAAGAATTTTTAAAAAAATTTTAATATTTACACATTACATTTATCTCCGAAAGATATATTAAAAAACACATCACTTTGAAATGACATAGTACCAGTAATCCCTAACTAAAAACAAAATCCTATTAATCTTTGAAGATCATTATATTTATAATAAGACATTAAAAGATAAATCAATTCACATATTCATTCAAACAAGCTTCTAATTATCCATCAACGACACCAACCCACTTTCTTCATCCAGTATTTTTTCCGTTTTGAATATCCTTTGTTCTAAGAGATCGTATTGCGGATGTTTTACCGTGTAATTACCACGATATGGAATACTGTTTGCCGGATGCAGCACGAGAATCCCCGAAACTCCGAGGATTACGCACAAGATCGACTCGACGCCGGCACTCATAGCGTGCTTTGATCGCGCCAAGGATACTCGATCGTCTCAAAGGTTCCTTATTGACTGGCAAACCCGCAGCCGGAACCAGTCGCTGGTTCATACGGCCACGTGAAACACGACGGTTTCACTGTTCTGCCTTACGGGCTTGGATTACGGGATTTTATTTCTACGCTAGATGACGTTCATTCTTCAGTAATGCAACGGATCAGAGACTTCGGGATTAATGGATGAGATATTTGAAACGTTAGAGGTCAAATACATTTATCGATGTCAACTTACGATGATTTGAATCAATAATATTGCAGTTTGTAACATCAGTAAAATCTAAAAAGTAATGACATTATACTTAGCACATTGTATTATCTTTGATGCTGATTACTGATTTTTCAAAAAGAAAAGAATTCAAACTTTATAAATATTTATATATTGATAAAATAATAGTGATTTAAATATAATGTAAATTATAAATTAAATACAATATACATTATATTGTATATACAACTATAAACTAATCTATTGTATATACAGTATATTATATATACAACTATAGACTAATCTATTCAAATTTAATGTTTGCTTTATATTTCCTGAAAATTCGTCTATTATTTTATTATCAAAATTTATGTTATTATTTAATTTAGATTTTTTTATACTTAATGCAAAAAAAATCTCTGTGTTAACAAATAACAAGATAATAGAATAATAAGACAAAATTTTCAAACTATAAGTAAGTACATTCTGGTGAATTTGTTTGACATGACGAGATACGTAGTAGGTCAGTGAGTTTGCCGTTAGCAAAACATGTTTTCATGATATCAATGTTCAAACAACCGTAACTATATGTGTTAAATCTACTTTTCTAATGATGGTTTTTACATAATTACTGCAGTTAAAACAGCTTATTTAAAAACCTAATGTAAACACGTATATAGATGGAAATGTTAAACACATTATTTGTTATTTAATTTGTTATTTAATTTCTTTTTATATTAAATTTCTCTGTTTTATATCAGTAATTGATGGGAAATATAATCATTGTGAATGACTTTTTATAATAATTTACGAGATAAAATTACTAGAAGAAAATAGAATTTATTGTAACACGATAAGATTAATAAAACTCTCTCTCTCTCAAAATTTTAGTAACAATATAGTATAATAATTTAATATCTATAATAAAAACCAAAATTAAATCTTTGCTAAATATTAATAAAATGATATCTCCTTATTACGAAATTGATATAAACAGTAAATAATACATATTTATGCGACTTTGCGATCCCGCATATATATTACATAGTTACATCATTTGACTGTAACAAACTATATCTGTGATACGAACTGATCTATCCATTTTTTATCATAAATACATGCCATTTAATTGTACTGTTCACATTATTGTTTAATAAAATTGTTTTTGTATTATTAAGAAATATTTCGCTTATATCTTTATCTGTAACAATTATTTATAATAATAAAAGATAATGATATATATGTTGAAATTTGTGCAACGGCATGGACCGTAAATTATATAATAAAATAGCAGGGTAAATATTAAAATCAAAACACGCTGTGAATATGATTTATTGTTATTACAACTATACGCGCGTACCCATGCGGCACGCAACGGTACAATTATTGCGCAAACGTACAGAATATAATAGAGTAAACAAGTATATAATAATATTAATAATTATTATTATAATGACTGAATGTTAAATTAATGTTACGCTGTTAGTCGGGTTCGGACGCGTACGAGAGGAAATCTAGACGGAAAAAAAAGGGCAGACGGACGCTGAAGAGAAGAAAGAACGCAAAAGAAGACATGGTCGGTTCTCTCAAACGGGCCCTTAATCCTTTCAACGGCATCCAATCATTTCGAGATGTCGTTTCGAGCCCATTATTACAAGATAAAGCACATTACAATCATTTTACATGTAGTCTTAGCACGAAGTGTACCTCGCGCTCGCCGCCATTGAAGGGCCAAGCATACCCGGAAAGGGCTCCTAAGGTCACCGTTTAACCTATTTCTTGATCATCGAATATACAGTACGAATTTTGACTAGCACATTGCGTAACTACGGGTCCTCCCTCTCGCAATCGTGGAGGAGTTCACGGAGAACGGAGAAAACGCCGAAACTTCGACCGACCTTCGTTCGGAAGACAAAAGTAAAAGGGATCGCGAAAATAGACGAAGAAGTCGACGACATCGAAAGGAAGGCCGATCACTGCAGACATCAGCGGTCCATTCGCGCCGTCGTATTGTCGTAATTACAATATAATCGATTCGATTGTAATAATTGACTGCTCATCGTCGTGCCCGTCGAGATATAAAGCTTTTCGAGAATAAGCTCTCGACGATATACGAGTCCGAAATGGCAAGAATTTATGGATTTACTGAAAGAATACGCGCGATACTGCCTCGTCACGTGCATACTCCTCCTCAAATAGCATTATTCATCCTAACCTGCGTGATTTTCGAGCTGATCCTAAACATAGCATTGCTTCTTCCATGAGTCGCGGACTGTCATTCATTTCGCGACGATTTTTCTCAAGGTGTCTCTTTGAGGCCATCTTTTAAGGCGACATTGTCTCGTGACGTATTTACAGTTATTTATAACACCATTCTTTCATACATCGAGGGAGCATGACACGGGGATTTTATACGTGCGTGTATGTGTATTGAGTGTATAATATATACTCTGCAAACGATGTAACATTCTCTGTCAAATATTACTCGAGAGTCTCAAGTATAACATGATAATATATGAATTTACGATGCTCGCGCATTATTTAACGATCTACTCGTTATGTAAATTTTACCGTAGATAGTTCGAAAAAATTAGAATTCTTAAATAAAATGCAACGATAGATTCCAATTATTTTGTGATTATGTATTTTTATAAATTTCTATACTTAATTCTATAATAAAACATTTTTTTAATAAAAAAATGAAAATAAAAAATACTTTTTGAAGATAATAATCGCATTCTGACATTCATTGCCAGAGCTCATAACGTGTAGTATAGATTTTCAGTATTGGCAGTGAATATCTGAACGCAGCCTAAATCGTATATTCAACTTGAATCGATTATTAAAGCGCGAACATAAGTTTTGTTATTATTCATATGATAGTTACATGTATGTAGTATGTGTACCAACGTGTAAATGTATTTGTATGTTTATATGTGCGCAATGCATAGATGTTTTCCGAAATCGAAAACGCACTCAGTATTACGCGAGATACGCTCGTTTCGAATACTCGATGCTCTTTGTAGATCGCACGAAGAGCACGGTTGATTCTCTTCAACTATGACTACGAGCTATCGGTAAGTTCGCGTGCGGATTGATCATATCATAAGCGGGGAAAGGTGGCGAAATCATAAACTTTAAAATTTCGCTTAGAAACTTTCAAAAAATATTAAGATATATTATATATAACAAGAGTGAAGAGAGCGAAAACATCATTTAAATATTCTTTATCGAAATATATCGTAAAATTTGAATTATTTCAATAATTGCTAAATAGTATATATGCTAAATTTTAATTAATCTTATTATGAATATACCGTAAAATACTCATGACACTACATGACTTTATAATAATTTTTTAAATATAATAAAATAATTTTATTATATATATCAAATTTTACCAACGTAGTCATTTGACCACCTTACCCTTCTTAAACCATACACATTATAGCTTCACTATTCGCTACGTTAAATCACAACAGTAACGATAATCAACAACAACTTTCTTATCTTGACTGCATATTGACGCGAGGATGGAATCGATTCACGTATCGCTTCTCGTTCTCCTCGAATTCTCTTCCAAAGAGAGCGATCCTCGACCTCTTCCCAGCGTTATCGATAATTATATCATCCCTACTGTTTTCAACATGAATGTTCTACTGATTCAACGCTACGAAATGCACGAAGACTTATTACGAGTAATCGGTTAATGATAATGATTAATTCGTGCAACCATTTCCAGCGGATCTTTTAAAAGGATCCACGTATGTCCTCCGCGTGTCAGCAGAATAACGATTTCATGAATCAATTATATCGATCATTCTTTCCGTTATCCCCAACTTCTCAGTCGTTTTGTCCTTAATTGGACTTCGCATTTTTTTTGCGCTAAAGATATGTGTCGGTATTGACTTTAAAGACAAAACCATTAACGAATTCACGATGATGTTTGTGCCCGTTAGTCTTGGCGATTGCGGCGAGCAAGTAATAATTTTTAAACGATGTTAGCTTTGGCGATGGAGTTTCCCATCATGACTTTGTTTACGAAGTTTACGATGGCCGTGGCGGGTTGCTCTGGTTCCAATTCGGCGAACACGTGACATTGATTGTCCAATTTATGAGCGGGTTTCCTTGCCACGAAGCCGAAACAGCGACTGGAAAGAAAAATAATAAGTAAATTATTTAAATTTAAGACAAATATTAAAATTATTAAATTTCAATTTAATGATTAAATGCTTAAATAATTCGCAATTTTTGTAAGATTTAGAATTATAATCTCTTCTTTTTACACATAAATATATAAAATTTATAACAAATAAAATTTTATAAAACTATTAAGTAAATGTAAATCAGAAAATATTTCTCAACTATGATAATTTTTTTATAAGAAATCATAAAAATTTAGATTTTATTTCTTGTAATATAATTTCATTTCTTAATCAAACAAAAATTTTGAAAACATACTGAGCGCTAAGAGATCTTCCGGTATCTTCATTGGAGAAGTCCCATGTGCGTTCTTCAGAGTCCAATCCGCAATAACTTATATTATTTGTGGGATAATGTCGACGGAAAAATAGCTTTCTTGCATTATCAGTCAAAGTAATACCCTGCGTGGAGACTTTGAAGTGAACAATTGTGGCGACCGGTAAAGGCTTTTGCTCGAATAGATTGGTGATAGCTTTCTTGATGGCTTGTGGCCCGGTTAAGGACTCCGTGTCAATTGTAAAGAGATACAAAACATTACAAGCTGTAAAAAAAAAACAAATTAAAAATATTTAAGAAACAATTTCTTCCCTTTTTATTAAATCAAAAAAACTTATTATAAATTACTAAAAAAAAAACTTAAAATATTATAATATATAAATTTAATAATAATCAAATTTAGGATTTTTTTTCTTGCATAATTAATCTAATCTACTAAATATGAATAACATCTAATCTATGAATAATATACAAAAGCAAATAAAATATTTAAGAATTTTAAATCTTAATTTAATCACTTAAAATCCTTTTTTAATCGTATCTTCTTTTGTATTATTTAAATATGCAAAACTGTAATAAATTTACCTGCTCCTTGAGCGAGAAGCTGCTGAGTGCTATTGGTACCAGGTGAGTCTAAAGCTCTGGCAGCTGCCTCCGGTTCGGGTAGCAGCAGTTGGCAAGGTAATGCCATGGCCATCAAGCTATGCTGGTAAACTAGGGCCGAGAGTGAGCTGAAGACAGGTTCGTTTGCACATCCTTTCAGCCTGACACCGCGCGATGTTGGTTCGATCAAGAAGTGCCTAACGAGCTCGCTCGAAGGATCTCGCGGACTACTGGGCGCACCAGGAGGTGGCGTAGCTACTTTCAACGCCAGACCGAAGGCACCCGGAAACGAGTTGCTGTCTCGCACTACGAATGTGCCGGGTGTTGCATCCTTCAGCATAGAGATTGCTGAAAGAATTTCATGATGCTCATTTTTTACACTATTTAATTGTAATTTTTTTATGTTGTTGCATAATCAGATATTTTAATGATATAAAAAATAAAATAGTAAAGAAGTTCAAATTATTGTAAAGCAAATGAAGTTCAAATTATTATTACTTATATGTTACATTTACGCGTGATTGTAATTTTAAATACGTTTAAAATAATATTTCTTTTCCAATCTATTACAATAATAAATACAAAAAAGAAGATAAAAATAATCTCAGATTTATATAAAAATTACCTTGCTCCCGCGATATATTAGGTTTATACCATATTCTACTAGTGTCGCGTACAAATTTCACGTTAACATCGGCTACTTCTTGGGGCTCGGTGTTCGAGTGAACACTGGAGCGTCTCGAATTATAATATTGAACTTGCGGCGAAGATTGACCTCCACTGTTGATCGACGTATATGACGTAGCACTCTGCAAAATAAAAAAGTTACAAGAATATATTATCTCCTATCTGCATACTAAAATATTATACCTAAAATAAAATATGAAGCTTCCAACATATTTAATTTCGAATGTTCTATTTCAATTATTATATCCATTTTCAAATTATTTCTCAATAGAAAATTTCAATCTTCAAAAGTCAATCAATCTCTAAAAGTCATATTATTTCAAATTCGTATTAAAAATATGAATTTAAAAATTATTTTAAATTCATAATTAAGGAATCATATTATTTTAAAGGTTTAAATGAAATTTTAATGATTGAAGTTGACTTTAAATAGCTTCGTTATTCTATCATCGTGATGAGATTGAAACAACGTCGAGATAATATGGACGTAACATAATATTGCGATGTTTACCTTAGGGCTTTGGGCGAATTCTACGTGAGTCGGTGTTCCAGGACTGCGCGAAACAGCCTGCGGCTGCGACATCGTCGATTCGCTTACAGGAGAAACAGGTCGGTCCTTACTGCAAAAGGAACAACCGAATGTAACGTTAGAAGACATTCTGCAAAAATGTCCAACCAACATTTCCGTGCAGACAGATGTGTGTCGGTTGACTCGTGCACAGTGCTATACATCGTGAAGAAAATACACATCGTGAGGAAAAGGATGATACACATTATGGAAGAGAATTTTGGAGGCGAAAGAAGTGTCCCTAAAGTTAAACGGGGAGAACATGTGTAGCGAGAAGCAGAAAGAAGGATAGATAGGAAAGAATTCCCCCCTCCCTCCCCCCCACCCCTTCCCAAGGAATACTCAGTGAGGATGATGGAAATGTTACTTCTTCAACAACAAAGTTTATTTCATCGATGTAACATACTTGCTCTGTGAGAAGTTTCTATGACACACGATGCAGGGAAGCGCGAGTTCTTGTTAGTTCGAAGGTGCAACACACATATGGCCATACGTGGCCGCGATTTATCATCATGATACGATCAACTATATGTTAAACTTCCTAATACAACTCCGTAGACACAAAATAATAGTTGTAAATAATCTGTAATAAACATTTATAATTTACAACAACGATAAACACCAAAGATGCAAGTAAAATCCCGCTAAATGCAAAATAACAATAACATATAATGTTATTATATAATTTTTTTACGCAACAATATAAATGCGTTACGTACAATATACACGTGTAATATTACATTTATACTGTTGAGTGGGAAATTATAATATTGATATAATATTATTGTTGCTTTGTGTTTGGAGGGAAAATGATGAAATTATACATGAAAACAATGTTATTCAGATTATATAAAAGACATAAAAGAAAAAAAATCCAATGTAGAAGCGTTTTCTGCAATTTATATGATATTGTGTAAAAAGTGATTTATTGTTTATGATACAGGATGCATTTCCCGGGCGTATCAATCCCGCGCGCGATTAGTAACATGACACAAAACATTCATAGTGCACATTAAGACGCGACGCTTTTCATCGCTGTGATTAATTCTAAAGCCGTTCATTGCATATTCAATTACAATCACTCGCTCGCGTGATTCTTCGTATATATATTACCTATAGTCGAACGATGCCGATTGGTTAGTGAGCGGCCATCGTTTGTTATGCGTTTGTTTAAGCGGCCCGCTTGTCGGGAAACTCAAGCGTCTAAAATCACGAATCATCATTTATATCATTTTTCGTCATCATTACCGTCATTTTGCGATCCTTCATCGTGTTCAAGGAAAATCTTTTACGTCATACGCCTGAAGCTTGAAATAAAATATTTTTCTAAAATTTATTAAATGTTCAGCACCGGAAGAGCTACTGCAGTGTATCCCAGTTCTGACTCCCATCAAAATTCAAGATAAAAAAATTCTAAGAATATAAGAAAATGAAAATATATATAAATTTATATATATTTTACATCATAAAGTAGAAATTGTCAATTTCGCTACCTAATATTTTGATTAAAATGTTGCAAGTATTAATAATAATACCTAACGTATATAAGCTGTTGGATTAAGATTATTCAATCGCAAAAAATCTTAAAGTTAATTTTTTTTAATTTCATGTAATTATATGTTAAAAATGAAATAAGTATTGAAAATACAACTTACCGCTGTGTTGTCGGACTCTTGGGTGGAAGTCCCGTCTCCTTCGAGACTTCCCTTCGTTCTTCGATATATATCGTTCGTTCAGCGCCATAGTTGTTATTATTTCCGCTAGCCTCATTGTTATTGTTGTTGCTGACATTGTAGCTATTGTTGGACGTCACATAGGTGCGATCGCTGGCGAACGTCACCGTTGGTGATGCGTTATTGACGTACGGCGTCCGTGGATGGACCGGAAACGCTGGTGTCTGCGGTCGCGATGCACCGCTAACGACCGCGCTCCCGGGACTGACACTTCTCTCGGTCCACGATGATGCCAAGTCATTGTGCGGCTATGTGAAATTCAAAACGATTATTATAATTACACACCCAAAGACACTTGACGGGGTGTAACAAATTGACGAAACATCGATTAGTGGCAAGCTATAAACGCACATCGTTTTCTATACTCATCTACGCGCTACCAGCCAAGCGAGGCGTACTGGACAAGCTTGGAATACTGAGACTAATGTTGAACTTCAATTAGTGACTAACGCAATCAGCAACACGCAATAAAAAAACTGAGGCAAGTGCATGTTATGAAATAATTACGCATGGACGCGCGGGATTTGCGTGAAGGGAAGACAAACCTGGGTGCAATTCTGCCATGCTTTTGGTGACTGGTTAGAGGAGCAATTAGTGACATTGTTGCTAGGTACACTGGTAGATATTGTAGCGGCTGCTATTGTATTGCTGCCGCCAGGATGTTCGTTCTCGGTTTTTGTCATGCTCGGGGACGCGCGAATTGGCGAGATCTCGGCTAGAGATTGAATGAGGCTCACGAGAGGGTCAGGTTGATCGACCACTGCCAATAATCCGGCGTCCACTTGATCGTTGCTGCTGGTCGAACTGTAACTTCCAACGCTCTGATAAGTAACGCGATTCCTCGATTCGGGCCGTGAATTTCGACTAGATGTAGCGTATTCCTGAATCGCGATTATCTGCTTCTGCTCGGAATGATCGTTGCTGACGCTGTTGATGACACCGGATTGCAATTGATGATGGCGATGCTCGCGCAGCAATGCATCCGTGCGCGCGAAACTGTCGCTGCGCGACTCCGGTCGCGGCGGTTGCTGCTGATGTTGCGACCTTTCGGCGTTACTGGAACTCGATTGCTGGTTCGCCGCGAACCCTAAGGGTGCCACGGCTGCTAAGGCTGAGCGAGGGGATGACGGAGGGCTCTGGAACGCAAGCCAAGCGCTATGCTACATGCCGGCGAACTAAGAGCATTTAATCCTTTCAGTGCTATGCTCCGAATGCTCTCGATTACCCACGCTAGCTTTAAGTCCAAATCGTTGTTAATTAATTGCGTGGACTAATTAATGGCGCGAGTTAACGCATAGTCGTAATTCGTAACTGCCGCGTCAGCTGGAAATTGTTCACGTTGGGCAATAACGATAAAGGGCAATCTTTCGATAATGCTAATATTTCACAAATAGTTTTAATTTAAAGCATATATAACAAGAAAACAAAATTATATAATAATGAAATAAGGCTTGTTTTTTTTTTTGATTTTTAAACTTTTGCACCGATTTATATTTTATATTTTTCTCTTCAGCAGGAAAAAAGAAGAAGAAAGATGAACTGATGCAAAAGTTCAGCCAAAAAAAACAGGCCTATAATTAAATTCGTGAATTTTTTATATGCGGATTTGATTTCTTTTGTCGCAAATGCATATAATGTACGCAATGTTATTAAAAAATATTATTTATGATAATGACAAATTAATAGTATTAAAGCAGAACTTTTTAGTCGATAACATTTATGAACATAATATTAATGTAATGAGTATTGTGTTAAGTAAAATAAATGTTTGTTATTATATAATAATATACTTATATAATAAACTATAAATTAATGTACTTAAAACAAAATTATACAGTATTTAAATAATTAAAATTAGTAATGTGTCCAATACTTTATTGTGCAATTCGAGTTCCTTTTCTCGTAAATGTATCGAAAGTATAGCACGAAAAAGGATTAAGGGGGATTTCTATCTCAGATAGGTAATCGCTTCACGGTCTTAGAGAGAGACCGTCTCTTGCCATTTAGGGTCTAACTATATGGTATTTCTATAAGGTGAACGTTGGAGAAGTTTCCCTAACTTGTTATCTATGGAGCCTAAATTGTAGCGTTCGTGCTGCCGCCGTCTTATTGGCGTAAAGCGAAATCGACCGTACCACCGTTCCGAACTCCACGAGAATAACTATTTATTTCATCCAATATTACCCGTACTTATCGAACAATTTAACTCATCAATTAGTTTTATAATATATAATAATTTTTCTAATATCTAAAGGATATTAAAATTAAGTGTAAACTGAATGCAAAATATCGTTAAAATAAAATCCATTTTATTTATATATAATATTTTTTATTTAAATTTCTAATCAATTTCAATTTATTTAAATTGCTTTAATCGTTTGCCTGCCCCTTATAAAGTATATAATAATATCAGAATCTGTGTAATTATTGTGTGTTATAATATGCAATTTGAATATTCGAAACGACGGCGCGCGTGATTCCAGCAATCTAATGAGCAAAGAGTGCATGGAACACGCTCAAATGCATACACATGTACTTACCTGACTGTCATACTTGCGGTATTCATAAGCACGCTTTACAGAAACAAACGGTCGTTCGTTCATACTCTCCGCTCGCGGTCTGCCGAGAACACCATTTCCGGTACTGCCGTTATACTTCCGGCTACTCGATCTCTGCGGAAGTAGAGGACTAGCTGGTGCGGAGGTGTACGGAACAGCTCTCGACGACGGCTAATCGATAAATGGTAAATGTCAACAAAGTTAATCCTAGAATGCGCGATTTGTCTTTCGTATTAGTAAATATAGTTTACTAAATCATAGCTTGTTCTATTAGTAAGTTGCGAGAAAGTTAATTGTAAGTAAATTGTATTTGTATACTGGAAAAGTTTTAGGTTACATAAAATACAGGAATCTAATAGTAAATAATCATATATATCAAACGAGAAACATTAATCTTTTATTAAATACGCGCGTGCTCCAATTTCTTTCATGTCATACTTGCGTTCTAGGATTAACAATTTCATTAAAAAAAAAGTCTCTCCATATTGCAAACAATTACATCTTACAATATTTTCCTATTTTTTTTTCTTTACATCACCATGAAAAAAATTTATGTAAGAACATTTAATTATTAATTATCGGATTAAGTTTTCTTCAATCAATATCTAATCAAACAATGATGATTTCTTACTTGTCCGGAAACGGAATTCGCTGTCCATCCATCCTCATCGTCATCGAGGACTGCCGAATCGCTCGCGTAACCATCGTGTCTCAATCTTCCTTTCTGCAAGCTCCTAAGCTCGCCGATGACACGATTTCCGGTCTCTTGTCGCCAAAGCTTACCCGGGCTCCTTTCATCTCTCCTAGCGGCGAGTTTCAATTGCTGCTGTCTCAGCCACGACAAACTAAACGATAACGAAAGAAATGGACTATCTTATCACATTTGATGTCTTCCTGTTAAGCATGTCGTGTATTAAGATAAAAAAAACTAAAATATTTTAAACATATCTTAGGATATATAAATACATAAATGATAAGGAATAAACGCTTTTAACGGTGAAGCTGAACCTTAAATGCTTAAATAATGCAATGTATATTTACGTACGTATATTCAATATACATATATATATAT
>NW_017259353.1:1191817-1213256 GCF_001594045.1 Atta colombica
CCGACTAATTACAGTAGTAATATCACAAATTAAATTATTTAGCAACTTAAATAATTACTCATAACATCTTAGAAAGATCTTAATAATACTGAATAATATATCAAAATCTGTAAATATTTAAAAATCTGTAAATACTTAATAAATATTATCTCAGCTGGGGATCAAAGCCAGCGTTTATATTCCTTATTAGTTGTATAAAATTATTTTATTAAATGTAAATAAAATATAAAAAGTCCTTCAATTGCTTTCATTGCAAATTGTCGATGATTGAACGATCAACTATTGATAGTGGGCAAAAATTTTCTAGTCCAATATTTATTACTGACTTATGCAACGTGAGATTAAACATTTAATAGCACGTTGCAAATAACGCGGATAATTGCGTGTTTCTCGCTTTCATATCTTGCAATAGGGACTTATCGCGTTACACGGCACATAAATGAAAATACGAGTTACGCTTTCATAGGAAATATGAGACCGCGACTCCGGTAACAAAGGCTCGACAGAACGTACCGACTTCTTCGCGAATAGAACTCGCGGAATTCTACTATGCCAGATTCTGGACCTCCTACCGCGATAGACGCCGATAATTACACCCTGATCGATGAGGTCGCCCCGGGCCATCGACTCGTGGCTCCGGAGACTCGTGGCTCTCGTTATATCCAGCCATTCTCCGAGATAATAAATGACGGCCTCGGTAGCCAATCAGCGTAAGTCACGGAGGATTTCTTTTTTCCAATAACGAAATTTATGCCCGCCCGAACGCGCACAACCCCCAGGAGGGTTGTAAACTGCGCCTCGCGAGTGAACTTGTCGCTTGAAAAGAGCATTAGTTTAACGGCCCGTCGTTTTAGATCTTTGAATTTGCCATTGGCAAATGATGTGTGAAAGTCTATTATTCTTACATGAAAAATAATTACTGCAATGTTTCGCAATAATCGTACATATTCGTCACAATTCATGTATTCGTATTTAGTTTAAAAGATTATAGTACTTTTCAAAGGAGCTTATTTTCAAACTCTGAAAAATGAAACGTATTTCCTTTGTATGCTGAAAGAAAAATAAGAATAACAAGAAGAAGAATTTATCTCGTGATACATAAAATTGCAATCTCTAAAAGTGTGCAATAACTTCGCATCTTGGATAATAAATATAAAGAAAGGTACTTTAATAACATCAAATATGAAAAAGCATGGAACTTGCGTTAACCTTGACCGATTCGTTGAATCTCGCGAATATTCGTGTTTATTTTAAATGTACCATTGATTGAAATATTGGTTTGTGTTTCTTGGAAACAAAACTCAATACGTTGTATTATTAAAGTGAAGAGAAACGGAATACTGCGCCTTTTCTATTATTCATGATGAATAGCAAACAGCATTTTATCTTCGTTGATTTATTTATACAGTTTCGATTGTTCTGTGGCAAACTAGTATTGCTTTTCAAAATTTAACATTTTTTCACTATATGTGTAAAATTCACTACTTTTATTAAATTTTAAGAGTAAAAAAAAGTATTATATACACTATAGTTCAAAACTTTCAACACATCTTATGTTTTTGCTAACGATTCAATTTTTTATTTATGAAATATAAAAATTATTATATTCTCGTCTCAAATAGACAAATAACATATATATCGATAGAAAGAAATATTAATTCAAATTTTGTGCTATCGATAAATTTGGATATCATAATTAACAATAAGAGAATGAAAACAATATATATATATTTTATCTCAGAAAAGCATCAAATTAAATCTTTGATTAAGTTCTTGAAAAATTTATCATTAGAAAGCTAAGAATTCTACTATAAAAATCCAAAGAAATGAAGAGAACTTGCAAAAATAAAAAATCAGAGAAAAAAATGAATTCTTTTTATAATTATAGTGAAAATATGTAATAATAAATTTAAAAGAATAATGCATGCAAACTGTACTCATTTTCTTTCATTTATTTTCTTTTCTCTCATGTATTCTTTTATATGATGAAATTTTCATAAATGGAGAGTGTTTTAAAACTTTCGAGCGAAGTGGATATACATTTATAGTCGTATATACATAGATCAAATCTCTTAACTTGTTATCATTTGATATTCTATGCACGTAATCCAAATTGTTAATTCTAAATTGTTGATAGCAAATTGGTTACGTACGTGCCGTCGCTTATCAAATATAATTGTAACAGATGCTTGATTTGCACGCAAATCAAGCGTCCCATAAAATTGCGTGTGCATGCTTGTCGAGATCTCATCTGTGTAATAACACAACGCGTGTAAATTTGCCCTACGGGTAAATTTTAAATTAAAGAGAGAATTTTTTTCGTTATTAAAGAAACTTAAAAAATGAAACTTGTTAATTTATGAGACCCATGGGTGTTTTTGGTTGCTAGAAAAAATTACGTAGCAAAGTTTATTATAATTTATTATGTTATATAATTTATGTTGTATAATTTTATGTTTATTGTACTTAACTAATTTATTTCATAATGTTATTTATTCATTTTTGTTATTTATTCATTAATCATTACATTTATAAGAAAAATGTATTTTACATGTTACACGACATAACAAATAATATGATATAAAAAATATAAAAAATTTATGTAACGAATAAATCTTTTCTACATTGTCTCATCAGTTGTCTTACTACTTGCACTACTTTTGCAGCATTGTCTAGCACAATTTATGAAGTTACATTAAAAGTACATGAATATGTAAAAGTCTGGAGAAAAACATTGCTAACGCGTTACGCCATGTCAGCGACATTTTTATGTGGATAAAAAGAATTTCCGTGTGTAATAGAAAAGTTTGACCAATGGGATAGAAGCATTTAAAAAAAAAATAATGCAAACTCTAACTTGCGAAGAAAATTATGCTTGCGGCTTTTGTGCTCATACTTCATCACTTCCAATGACTTCCGTTTCCGAATGTCGTTTCTCTACCGTTTCTGGACTTATGTCGGAAGAATAGATAAAAAGAGACATTTCAGTATAATATACTCGATAACGTAAAGAAGAAAAGAAGCAATGTTGAAAGACAAAAATAGTAAGTAACCAGTAAGAGCAATAAACACAATAAAATATAAATCTGAAAAATTTTAATAAATCATCTTATTATTTGCATTAAATTTATTTATTTAAAGAATTTTTTCTCATTATAAAAATGAGAGAATAATATAATATTGATTATGATATAACATGCCGACGAAGAATTATTTTATTCTAACAGAAAACTCACTAACTACTATCATCCCGATAATAAATGTGCAGAGTAAAATAAATGAAGTGGACAAATGAAGTGGAAACAAAATGAAATGTTTTCATGGTTTTCATGATTTTACAGGGCTGATTTAGCGCGTCTCTCCGTTCTATATTTGTAATTATGTCAGAGAGCGTCTGCGGTATCCCGAAATATCGGTCTTTCGTGTCTTCAGCTTCATCATAATTTTTCCCATGGGTCGCAATGTCGCAATCCTGAGAACTCTAAAACGTATTCATTAAGTAACGCAACGTTACAGCGTTCTGTTTTATTTTAGCAAGAGTTATAGCAGATAAAGCAAGAATCTCCGATGTCATCACGCTTGGAATGTCACGTTTCTTTCACTCGCGAGAAAGTGGACCTGCTGAACGTTCGTTGATCCTCTCGACCGTAAACGTCGTCTGTTTCCTCTTCAGATCGAAACATCTCTTTGTAAATAACCGTACACGAAATCTCGAGGTTACTCGCGCGCAACGCAAAATCGTTACGCTTGCGAAGGGAAGTCGCGCGTTTATTTTCACGACGTTCCGTGGTGCGCAATACAACGCGAATTTTACGGTACGGATATTTGGTTCGTCGAACCCGACAAGGTACCTCTATAACTCTACTTTTCATAAAACCTTACAGTCTCCTTAAAAAGATGATTAAAAATAGCTGTAGAGATTAAGAATTAAAGATTTAAAATGCAATGCTTTTTCAGAAATTAAATAACAGTGTAAAATTAAAATGTGCTACGCGATGAAAAATACGGATTTTAAGACAAAAAATTAAATAATACTAATGTACAAATATTTTCAAAATAATTTTTAATTAAATAACCTTTATACTTTAATATATATATTTAAAATATACATATTAAAATTATAAATAATAAATAGAATATAGATATAAATTAAAATGTTAAGAATATTTTTCTGAATATTTAAGAAAAATTGCAAAATTATATCAGAAGAGAAAAATTCATGTCGGCTTCTTAATTTAACATGTTTTAATCATATCGCAGTGAAAGAAATAAATGTGTGAGGCGATACGTATTACTTTATAATCGCGCCGAAGCGGACAGAGTTAACAAATTTTACACGATCATACATGCTTTCTCCTCCATTCATACGCAAGATCTTATTCGTAAAATGTGCGAGGCGAGTCCGGATCGCGAAAGTTTCGAGTTGTATAAAAAAAATTGATGACTTCGAGGTGAATGGCGCTATATAGTGACTGCATATTTATGGGATACTTTTACGTTTATGACAGCGCGATACAACAAACGAGTTTCTTTTGAAACATTATTATGCATATCTACTTAACTTCATTTATATATAATACATATGTATACAAAAAATATAACGCAAATTTAATAATTGTTTGTAAATAAACTTCAAATTGAAGATAAACAACTGTTGTAAATAAACAATTTTTGACCAAGTAATTTAAATAAATTTCTACGCCAATCTATTTTTGTTAATACAATACAATTTTTGAATTATCTATTTTTGTTTATTTACTTTAAAAATTCTTCTAGAATAAACATTTTATTTATATTTTATTATATTTTTTAATTTACTAGAAAGAATTGTAATAATCTTAGTAATCTTAGTAAAACAATTAATAAGCAAAATTGTATTTATTCGCTTTTGGTTAAAATTAATTGATGTTCCAATTGACATCAACTAAAAGTAATACATATAATATTACTTCATACTCAATGCTGTAATTGTTATGTAAGACCATATATTACACTTATATTGCTAAGTGCAAAATTATAATATTGATATTATATTACTTTTGGTGTCGATTGCAGGAATAGTAGTACTCTTTGAATATCTTCACGTACTTAATTCGTGTCTTAAAATCCCATATCATTCGTGAAATGCTATCAACCGCCGACGGGGATATATTTGCAACACTAAATCTCTCTTTATATTTGTGTTACGAACAATGATTCATGACGATTGTGTTTACCATTTATGGCAAAAATACGATGTCATAGACACGTATGGATCGATAATTTATTGATTATCCATGACTCGTAGATCTTTCTATTCTCCCTTTCTCTCTCCTTTTTTCTCTCGCTCGTTTTCTTACACGCGAGCGAGGTTCTTTTGCGGTGCCCGATTCGGATGCATTGCGACATCATACCACTGACGATCTTCTAGAAACTTTGCCAGAGGTATGGTTTAATTCACCGCGATTTCCCTGTCGACATCCGTGGAAACTTAGTTTAATCTCTATTTTCGCAACACTGTTTATCCACTGCGAGAAAAACCGGCCGCGAGATTTTCGGTCGACAGCACGAAGTCAATAAGTATCGTGTGTCGCGAGATGTGGAAAGAGTAATTTCTCTTGAAATTATTGAGAAAAAGAGAATAATAAAAGCGAGAGTAGTTAATGATATCTTGTAGCAAGAATAAAGTTACCTAAACGCGATAATTTTATATATAATTATTATAGCAAAACGGAAATAACACATTTTCTTCTTTATTTTCAATACATTTAATAAATTTTTTTATACAAAAAAAGAAAAAATAACGTAAATAAATTTTGTGCAAAATGAAAAGTCACTTACCCATCAATATGATCAGATCCACTTTTCACAGGTCCGTTTGCGAATTCCGGCGGTGGATCCGGAGTATTCGGACTAAGAGGGCTCATGGGTCTTCTAGAATTCTCGCCAAGAATGTCCTCGAAATCTACGACGGGCGCTACACCTCGCACAGACGCCTTCCTCACTAACGAAGGCGATGACAATTTCTGATGCTTTATCATGTCGGTAGTAGCACCATATGAGAACGGTTGGCTGGTCTGCCTGGCGTGATATGGGATGTCCTCGTCGATGAAATCGATGTTACCAGGCGGCGAGAAAGAATCCGTCTGTTTCCTATAGGAGTCGGAAGATTCAGATATTTTCCGATCTGGAGACATGCGATACTCGAAATCACGATGCTCGATGCTCTTTGATGAATCTCTGTACTCGTTCTTCAGAGTGCTGTAACTGCTGCTTGAATTGTAGGGTGGACTTGATTCTTTACCGGCTCCGTAACTCCTGTAGGAATCTTTCAATGTGGAATAAGTAGACGTTGGATGGCTGCTGCCGTGACTGCTATAGCTGCGTGATTCCTGAATGTACATCTTCTCACTTCGGTCGCGATTGTAATCATCTGTCGGAGGATCTGGCATAGACTGTAAAAACAATTTCATAACATGATTTGTGAATAGCGAATATTTTTTTTAATTCTTTCACTTTTTTTATATAATTAACTTTTTTTATACAATATTTTTTTTTTATTTATGAAATATATTAAAGATCTCTATGAATGCTTAATTATTGAGCTAGATAAACATGCAATGTTTTAAAGTAATTCTCATTAATCTATCATAATTGTGTGAAGACTTATGATAATATTTAAATAAAAAGTTGCTCAAATTAGCTCCGCTTCCTAACTATTTATCATAATTGGCCAACTTTATTACCTCGACTGTAAGCATCATATCATGAAGAAGTTTGTCGAGATCTCCGTGAGCTTGATTTTCTGGCTCGGGTTCTGGTGGGCTGGGTCTCTGCGGTGGTGCACTACTTATGCCACTATCCATAGAAACCGTCAATGGCGAGCCACGAGCACCTCCTGCAGCGCTCTGATGCACCACGGCGTACAAGGACCCATCTATAGGACCGCAGGTATAACCCAAGCCACGAGGTGAAGTCTGAACCGAAGAACTCGAAGGAGGTGGTGGTGACAGTGGAGTCTCACGACCTTCTAGACAAAAACATGCGTCCAAATATAATAAAATAATAAGAACAATTCAACAAAAAATATTTAATAATTTTATAATAATAATTTTAGCATATGTTTCAAGTTTTACTGACTATATCTCTATCTATATTTTAAAATTCCACTTATTTTATTTCGTTAACTGTTTATATTATTTTAATTATATTATTAGAGCAGAATTGATAATTATTATTTATTTAGATTATCTTTTCTTAAATTAATTAATCCGACATCAAATATAATTACATAAATAAAACATTTTAGATTTGAATGATAATGAGAGCCATTCACGTAAAGCTAACAAGTTGAGCCATAAATAAATTCTTTCAGATTCTTCTTACGTCGGAATATCTGCGGGCGCCCGCGTGAACTATAATTCCGCGAGCTGGAAATCGAGGAGCTTGTTAGAGGAACAACCGCCAGCCATAAATTGTTGACTGACGCTGCTCTTGAGTACGAATTGTAACAAGGGAGTTAAGAATCGTCTATTACATACATTCCTCTCTCTACTAACGCATCATGTCATTTAGAGCTAATTGCTCGATCAATTTTTGCAATATATTACGAGTATTTATAATTGAAGTCAAAATGAATTTATAACTTGATCATTCATTATAAGTTCTTCTTCATTAATTTTTTCTGAGATAGTTAGAAACCTATTTTAGAAACATGAAATTCGTATTACAAAGAAATACATTAACATTTGTTGATCCTAATATTAATGTAAATGTTTTTGATACAAAATCCGTTACAATTAAATTAACGCAAATATTTCCGTAACGAGTCTCTTACAAAGTCGATGTCGCAATTTAAGCGACCATAGTTGACGCAACACTTGTTACAAGCATAATTCTTGGAAACTCATTGCACTGTTGTGTTACTAAGCTCGCAACAAGGGTTTCTAGAAGTCTACGACCAACCATGATTATTTGATCCCCGACGGCATCTTGGCCGCTTTCTTAGGGCGCAACCTCAACGGAGTCTTTTTTCCCGATGACCTCGTGACACAAGGCTAACCTACCGCAAGAATTACGTCATCTAAAGCACGCGAATTACTCAACCATAATATAATACGGATCAATGATGAATTGACGTAACTTGACTAAAAGAGAAAGGATGAGAAGTTGAAAATTATAAAACAACTTTTTAGCTGTACCATAAATAATTTTACGATTAGCATTGTACAGCATTGTGTAAGAAATTGAGTAAAGATACAGGAAGAAATAAATTAGATATCTTCATGATATTATTCTCAATCGTCAATAAACAAAATCAGAAATTATTTATCATAAGATAATATTATAAATTAATATTAAGAATTAATTTTGTAATCATTAAGAAAGTAAAAATAAATAATAAAAATTAAAAAACAAAATTTAAATATAATCTTTAGATTTTAAATATTCTCGTTAAAAATTCTTTTATATATTGATAAAATCTCATCAGCTAGCTATTAATAGCGTGAAAGCTTCTGGGAATAGAATTTACACTGATTAAAAAGAAATGCAAGAAGAAAACGAGAGAATGGTAAGAAGTTTATTTAGCTCTCAAGCAAACTTGGGTAACAATGTTGAGGATAAAAAGGCGCGAACGCAACTGTAGGTACAAGTAACAAAATCGAGAACACGCTGGAGAACCAGGGTCAAACTTTCAGCAAACGATAAAACTTTATTTGAATTTACTCGTAAAGAATGGGAGAAGTACAATGAGAAAATGAAAGTTTAGATACGCGACATTATGAACTTTTCCAAGTGTTAGACATTCAATTATTACGATATATCAATAATTCATTTCGAATTCCGAAAATAACAATAATAGCGACTTGATAAAACAGCGCATCTCTCTCTCTCTCTCTCTCTCTCTCTCTCTCTCTCTCTCTGTTCTTCCTTTTTTCCTCTCCCTCTCTCTCTCTGTCTCTCTCTCTCTCTCTCTCTCTCTCTCTCTCTTTCTCTTTCTGTCTATCGTATACAATAATCATTACTTCTACTGCATCTATATTTTATATCTCATACATAAAAACAGAAATCGTTTTCAAGAAGAACAAATAGATTCGCTTTGGACAAGTGAAGGATTAACAACACGACAAGAGAGTGGTGCCGACAAGAAACTTGTTCCCAAGAGATCCGTATATTCGATGCGAATCAACCAAGACCCCAGCTGATGTTTCCTACGGCGCTATTCGGCCTGCTCTTCACGTCCGGTTTGCACAGCTGAGATCTTCGCTACCTCGTATCATGCACCGACAATCGTTACGTCAAAGAGCGTAATGCGAAAAAGAATTCGCGAGAAACATGCAATGAAACACGTGCAGCGATAACCTCGAAATGAGGATTGGGGTAGTCTTTGGTATAATGGAGGAGCACTTAATGGGTCTCTTCATCGAGATGCGAATTCAGTAGCACCGCGTGTGTGTGTAGAATTTCATGGCGGCTTATTCTACGTCCTACAACTAGATCTCCATTTTTTTTCTCTTTCTTTCTTCATCCCCTTCTCTTTGGAATCGTCCGCTTTGATCTCATATTTCGTGCGCCGGAGCGCAAGTGTGCAATGCACTTGAGGCCTTAGGCCCCTGTCACACTCTACGTCTTTCTCCGATGACAGCGTTCTACCCTGACGCAATCGCGCCAATTACAGTCGCTGGATTATCGACTTAATTGGAATTCTCGGAGTGTAATTATTTGTCCACGTGGAGCGATATGTATACGTACGATTGGGTCATAACATAATTCGATCGCCGGAATGTTTGTTTCTTTCACCCCGCCGGCTGAAACGATCATTTTGGCATTTACGAAACATCATGTTATTTGTAAACTGTATCCCATATTTTATAAGACACAATTGATATCTGTGCAATTTAGTTTGTATTTCTTTCACTTTAGAATTAAAAAAATAAAGATATTATTAACGTTGCAAAGTGTATTATCAATTAGTGTAAACAATTAGTGTAAACTTGAGATAATTAAAGATTTAATTAACTAAAGTCCCGCGGTTTCCATCATTTAAACAGTTTGCTATATTTTGTGTTTTAACTCTTCACTATTTTCTTAATAAAGATGTTTCGATCATTACTAATGCCGCCTAAAGAGGGCAAAAACTTTACTGCATATTCACGATTTAACCGGAAAAAATGTAAACGACCGTAACGAATTACGAATCGCTATTATCTTTTTACAAGTTTGCTAAGATAATGATGTGATTGAGATCGGCGATCGGGCTAATTTAGAATCATGATGGAGATTCCACGAAGGACACCGAGTATAATCTCTTAGGGCCGTGCGGGAAGTCTCATCTGAATTCAATCGTCGTCGCTATCTCGTTGACACATCGCGACTGGCATAAATCATTTTTATTTGAGTGACTCTCGTTTATTATACTTGAATCAGCCCGCGCGTTCTGTCAATGACAACTAATCTACCACCTCGGGCAGATAAAATGCATTTAACATCTACTTACAACATACACGCGTAAACAAGATCGCATTACAAATAATGTAATCTGATATAAATTTGTGAATAAATCTCTACGTATTCTTTGTTTGTTTTTCAAATAATTAATGTAATAAAATATTTTAATATATTTTACATATATAAGAACTAGTTAACAAATATATTTTAGATTCCATTATTTTTTTACCCATCCAAATTATCTCGCTTTCATAATAATATTATGTGTTAAAATAATAATATTATGTGTTAAAAATATAACGATATATGCAGTACTAATCGAATTTTAATAATCATAAAAGAGATAGTTACCTTTGAAGGCTATTCAAAATTGATCTTATAATTAATTCAACGCTACATGAGCGAGAACCCATTTTCGCGTGTATACATGTTTAACAACGAGAATCCCATCGTTGCTTGTCGATCGAAGATTATTGCCACCGCGATATAGTCTGATATAGCCTCTTTCAAAACATGATGATGAAATTGGAATATGGGGTACACAACCGTTGATGATATTATATGAGGATTTAATAGTGTTGATGAAGACACGATGAAAGCGTGAAATGTGCCAGCATGCAATCCATAACTTTTGCCGTTTTTTTACGTTAATAACGTAAATGAGAGAATTCGTGATATTTTGTAATTATTGTAAATAAAAACTCTTATAATATTTTCAACAACACGCCTATAACTTTTCTTAAATGGTAATTCGAAATTGCCTCATGCATCAGCGTTGTAATACCACCTACTTCGAGACCACCTTGGGCTTCTTCGAAGAATGAAGTCAGCCGGAAGGCAAGACCGATGATTTTTGGCTGATTTAATGAAGCAAGTTCTCATCGACGCCACGTGAAAGTAATTGCCCCAAGGAAAGACGCAACGATCGCGTCAACGCATTGCGTGCTCCAAAACATTTACCGGACGCCCGTCTGCAGGTTTGAGATTGACGCATCGTTTGGATAAAAGTGAGACGAGTAGCCATTAACGTTCGATCGTATTAAATTATCGGAGGCATCTCATAACCCAGACATGCAACGATCGACCTAAGTATGATTAAATTGCCATTGAAGCGGCGCGCAAGGATACTAAAAATAGTAATGCGACAGAGAGAGAAAGAGAGAGAGAGAGAGAGAGAGAGAGAGAGAGAGAGAGAGAGAGAGAAATGCTAATAGCGCAATATTCTGTACACATAAAAAAGTACATGACAGCTGTAACAATGCGATTACGCGCCGTAACGTAAGTGGACATTTAACTATTCTTAAAGATATATTAATTAACCCTGAGGCTTCCTGCTCGCGGGGAGTCGAGTTGACTCTAAACCGCAAGTAGTCCATATCTCGAAAACGCGAGCGGTTTTCTCGTTTATCACACCCTAGAGCGTTGCGGATATAAATTCTGTAGCATTGCGGCGCAATCTGGAAAGCGTGTGCACTCTAGCCGCATACAACTGCAACTGCATGCCGCGATCGCTGATCATGCGGCGGATAGCGGCGTCGCCGTCGGCCGCACGTTCCAGCGCGAATCGGTCGGGGATTTATCGCATCAAATGATACCGTCGAGCTAGCTTTCCGTCTGACCCTTATTGCAATTTCTCCGACATGCGTCGTGCTTTTTGCACTTCATGCCGTGATGCGAGAATGCGTGATGTGGTGTGCCGCCGCATCAAGAATCGAAGAACGAAATCGGTTCTCGTGCGATTTATCGCCATCATTCATCATTCACGAGCAATCGCATAACGGGTGATTGAAGTGTCTTGGAGCACTGTGCGTCATGTATGCGGAAAATACGTCTGTAATATGTAAATTTTAATTTTATCACTGAAAGGAAAGTTTTACTCAGAGAAAAGGTTGTTTCGATTTAAAGAAATTTTCTTTGCTATACTGTTAAAGAAAAAATTTATTTGATTTGTAAAAAAATTTCTTTGATTTAAACATTATTTTTTCAAATTAAATAAAATTTATTTTAAAGAAATTATGTTCAAATCTAAGAAATGATATTGAAATCATGATTTGTTTAAATCAAAGAAATTTTTTCTTTAATCGTAATAAAGAAAATTTCTTTAAATCGAAGCCTTTTTTCTGGGTGTTATTGAAAATTATATCTGATATAAAAATTCTTAAACTGCATTTAATATGTCGATTAATGGGAATGATAAAATAGACTAATAAAATATAGACTAATAAACTTAATAATCTATATTATCAAATTAAATAATAATAAAATTTTTTTAATAATATATTCTTTTAAATGCAAATTTTCTAATAAGTATCTAATAGAAAGATAGTTAATAGTATTTAGTATTTTAGAAAGAAGTTTGTAGGGAATATAAAAAAAATTGAATCCGATAGTGTTTATTCAAAGCAACATAAAATATTACCGTCATTTAACGTTGCCCCGATTTACAAGTTTAACGAGTTTTGCTTGGAACAAACAATCTTCCAAGAGAACGACATACATTTCCCAGTACCCTAATATAAACGTCAAAGCGAGCGATTGCGAGTTGTGTAAATGCGAAGCGTGTGGGACGAAATACCAATTAATTAATACTATTGCCTATAATAATCTCGCGATTGTAGATCTACCTAAAGACGATATCGGCGCGATATCAACGTCGCAATGCGCGTCGTAAAATCATCCGAGTGTACAAACTGATAAACTTTATCTCTACGACAAGGGAACATTTTCGCGAAAAGAGGAAATAATATTGATTATCTTTAGCGGAATCAGTGAATCGTACTAATAATATCATTTTATCAGTGCAGATTCAGATACACTATTAAAAATAAAATGTTAATTTTAACTTAAAAGCATACATTTAAAATTAATATTTTTGTACAAAAAAATATTAATTTTAACATTTTTATGTATCAGAAAGTCCATGTTTTTAAATTAAAACTAATATTTTATTTTTAACAGTGTATTTATTACAATAATTATAGTAATGATAGAAAGAACTTTTACACAACTGTTTTTATATGAAAGAATCACACTAATAGAAAATTGAATGAGTTAGTTTTACATATAATATAATTTATAACGTGAACAGATGTCATAAACATAAACTTTAATAATAGATTATTTTGAGTTATGGTATATCAAAAATGCTTCTTGAATAAGTTTTATATTTTTGATACACCATAATTTAAAAATTATCCATTAAATTTTATATGTCTAGCCGACATTCATAATCGATTCTTATATTTAAGACAGTCTTATATTTAAGACTGTCTTAAGTCTAATCTTAAAATATCATTAACCAATTAGAGCATTAGCATTTTAAGATGTTACTTAAGTCTGGTCTTAAAATAAGAACTGACTATGTAAACCGGCTTGTTTACGATATTTTTTGTTCATCATGTTATAAGCTATTTTTATATAAGCTAACTCATTTCACCAAAACTCAATTTTCCACATAATTATAATATATGGAATCCTGTATTTAAACAACTAACTCTTTTCATTATTACTGTCTAGTTAAATTATCAAAAGAGACACGGCAATAATTATGCATGTACGCATTAACGCTGCACTGAGTCAATTATTCAATTGGCATTCTGGCGGAGTGCGATGACATGCGGTTTGCGTGACCATTGGCAGTCGCTATCAGGATAACGACGATGGCAACCGTCTAACTATTTCAATTTCTCACTGCTTAACACCGTAAAGAAATCGCGCACGTGCAACCACAGAGCGCATTCGTACCACCGATACTAGGTTGGATATGGTAATTAGATTCTCGCGCGAGAACGTCATCGCTGTAGCTGGCTCGCACGTTCGCTTTCTCTGTCTTTCTCTTTTTGCCAAAGCAAATTTATACTTAATTCCGGCTGTTAACTTATTTTACAAGCCAGGTTGCTATGATTTAATCGTGGAATTCAGGGATAGGACAAGTGCGACACGCGTGAGTGCGGATATGATAGCGAGTATGAGAAATTTAAAGACGGGGTCCCGCAAGACAGGTTTACGATGCTTAGTGGGTTTCCTCTGTATATTCAAATGCGGATGTAAATTAAAACTTTCTTGGCAACTTACGCCTTTAGATCCATAATGAAAATGTGAGAAATTCAAGAAGGAAGTTAGAATAGAACATAATATTATTAGTACGATGCAAAATCTTGCCAGCGATAGATTGACAATGGTTCTATTAATGTAGCCATCGAATTGAAGTAACATTATCTTTTATATGTAAAAATAAATCCTTTATGGATATAATGGATATAACTAGATAGTGCAGAAAAAAACATGCTATTGAAAGAACTTTGTTAAAAATGTCGAAATATGATGGTACATGATAGCATCTTAAAATTAGCATTTTGAACTCTTTTTTTAGTTTGTGCTCCATATTATTGAAAATCTTATTGGCCTTAATTCCTTTATCAACTGATTTAACTCCTATTTTATCTCAGAAGTTAAAATCTTTACAGATCCTCAAAAAAACAGAATTTGAAAAAGTTAACTCGTTTTTGAGAAATCTTACAGATGGACAATCGTCAAAATAGACAGATCAACACTAAAATTATAAAGTAGTTTGCTAGGCTGCACTACTTAACTAAAAATTTAATAATATTTTGAGAATATTTGAGAATATAAAATATATATTTTTGAGAATATCTTGAAAATATAAAAAAGCAATTTTTTTTAATGCATTGATATTCGTTCAAACGTTTCAAATTTCTAATTACATCTTCATAGCGAACGAAGCGACTATCATAATTAACCGAGAAACCAATTTGCATAACAAAGCAGCCGCCCACGTAGATTTTTCAATGCATACAATAGCACCGTGTTCGTATGGCAAAAAAAACCTTTTCATTTCGCATCGTATAACCATTTCATCCTTCCTCGTCCTTCACTGGTCTTCCATCCCGAAGAACAAATCGCTAATATGCGAGGTAAAATTTAACATCCTCCCTTTGGATTCTATTCATTGGCATAAGCCATCATTATCTTCAGATGGACGCCAAAGGGAAGAAGACGTGCAAGTACTACTAGATGCGAAAGAAAAATGAAGGTGAAGGGGAGAAGAAAGAGAGAGAGAGAGAGAGAGAGAGAGAGAGAGAAAGGGAAAGAAAAAAATGTAGGGATGAATTACTTGTTTGACAGCCTGATAGAGATTCATAAGCCGATGGGAAGTGGGCACTAAGGTCCGGTCAGGAGTACACGTTCCACAACCGATGACAAAAATATGAGAGACGAAGGCGTGGTAGCCGTAGGGAATCGTACAGAGGGAAGATATAAGAACTCGCGCGGATTTCTATTAGCTGTGATTAAGGCTGATTCGTGATACATTTCGCAAAATTAATTTATGGGAATAAAAATTGATTAAAAATGATTTTAATAATTACATTTAATTTAGTAAATTTTAATTAATTTTAATTAATACAATAAAATAATTAATAATATCTTCATTAAAAATAATATTTTTAGAAAAATTCAATAAGCAATTATTTTGCATTTAATTGCCATACCATTTTTAACTGCTTAGTTTTGTCGCTTGATTTTAATTATTAATCCATATTCAGTACGATTAAGTTTTTATTATTATCGTACCAAAAATTGTGTATCAAACTTCAATAACGTCAACTCCAAACGAATAAGTTGCACTAAACGATTCCTAATGCGGACACGCACCGACTGGTCCCCGGTGAAGCTATTGATACTTCTTCAGCGACTTATTTGAGAATCTCGATGGCTAACGCGCGAGAAAACAACGTGTGTTCCGTTCACCGGGAGCACAGAAACGGCACTGTGCGTTGCAAATGCCGTACGATAGTGATCACGACCACCACCACTACCACCGTCATTCGCGTTAACCACCACCACTACCACTGTCTTCGTCATCATCATCGGCGGCCAAGCCTGCGTCCTACGCAAGAAGTTGACATGGCGATATGGAGTTTCGGAGCTGCTTCTCCTCGTCGCGGCTCCATATAAACACATGCACGCACGGTGATCACGTGCGTGCAGATATGCGATTTCGCAGACCCCGAATCGCGCAGCTTTTCGTTTCCATCGAGATTCACACATGAAACGTACCTTTAAAATTCAGGTACGAAAAATATATGTGTATTTAGGACGTACGCTGACGTGTATAAGATCTTACATTCGATTCGAGTACTTTCTGAAGCGCCTTTGTGTAAGTGGGCCACAAGTACTTTCTCGTACTTGTCCGAATGACGGCTTTTCAAAGACGTCATTCATTTTTACAATTAATAATAATAAATCAAAAGCGCTGAATATGAAATCAGAATATATTGCGGGCGTATAAATAATGAACGTACGACTATTAAACGATGGTCGTATTGATAGCTTTTATTTTGCACGCATATATACCTACTCAGATGACAAAACAATCGGTATAATCGTGGGTCCGTTTGATTCATGTATTTCCACTTATATACGCACACCGCCGTTCCGTTACGCATTAGTAGCGTACTATGGTGCACGTGTTTCCTCATGTTACGTGGAGATCGCACGTGTGCGCGTCTTATTCCATGGTATGGGTATATCGTTGCGTCTCTCGTGGAGAACCCCTCTACTCATTCGAAACGGCCTCCAGTCGCCGGTCCTTCTACGGCAACTCTCGGCTCGCCGCGTAAGCCGGCTGGCTACGTCGTCTTCGTCGTCTTTCTCGGCGGTTGGTTGATCGCACACGTCGATCCCGTCGTACGCGCACGCATGCATACACCGCCGTTATTTGGCGTGCACGAGAAAACGGTTCCCGCACTCAAATTGGGACCAAATTGACGAGCGCCTGCGATTTGTACCGCGCCGCTACGATACCGAAATTAAAGGCCACGCTCGGGAAAGGCGGGCTGCGGTACGAACCGTAGCCGCTCAAATGGCTCGCTTGGAAGATCATTAAGATGTACACACGTCAAGTGTATTTGGTGGCTTGTCTGTTTCAACAAGATTCCAGAACACGTTCCTCGGAATTCAGTCTAAACCCTATCGTCCAGTATGATAATATATTTGATTGTCTGTTTCGACAAGATTCCAGAACACATTCCTTAAAATTCAGCCTAAACTCTATCATTCAATATGATAATATATTGACTGAAACAGTCGTAAACGTTTTCTCCTTTTTCTTACTGTTCTTCGTATTTTTCTCCTTTCTCAAGGTTCTCTCGTTTTTAATAGAGCGCCGTTACGATGTCGGTTAGTTGCGGATGAATGGCTGGTAATTAATAATTCATCATTCAGCGTTGCACGTCAAAACGTACGCACGTGTGCGCAAGTAAGAACGACTTGCAAGTACCACCCTCTTGCTACCGTCTGGCACGCGAGCCGTAATGCGCTTCTTCTTTCAACTGAACGCACGTACCGCGACGCCGCGCATTCACGATCGTCGCATCTGTACCAGATGCAACTCGTGACGAATGCTAATGCACTAACGCTTAGCGCGGAACGACGGCGTACGTCGACAATGAAAGGAAATTATGACGGAGAGTGCAATTATCGTTAAGGTAATTACGATCGCGCGAATTGCACGTGCGTTGAATCGAAATGATTGATCGCTTATATATTATGATCATTGCAAGTAGTGCCCGGATATTCGTGCCGGAATTCGTCGAATATGAACTTACATCTCGCTTATGATCAATGCTTCCTTTATCGATGCCTTTATTGTTGATGAAATAGTAGTGCTTTATTATATAAAAAATGTTTATACAAAATATTATACACTCTAAATTTCTTGCAGTGAAATCTCACTCCAAGGGAATGAAAATACAATCACTTCTTGAAAAAAGTAATCTTCATTCACTCTTTCTAGAGAGTAAAATTTCACTTTTTGTGGAATGAGAGATTTCACTTTGAAATGAAAATTTACTCTAAAAAGATTGAACTCTTTTTCAAGAAGTGAAATACTTTCACTTTTTTTCAAAGGTGGTTGTATTTTCACTTTCTTGGAGTGAGATTTCGCTAAGGAATTTAGAGTATAAATTCATCAAAATGTCTAATCATTTCTAAAAAGGACTTCGTATCAAGAAAGTGCTTCGTCACTAAATTAAGAGATATAAAAGTATCAAGGAAAATTCAGATAGAATGAAATTATTTAATAGATTTATTTATAACATCTTAAGCGCTAATATGTCGGAGATTTATAACAGACGCGGAATGTATCCATCACGTAAGATTCGTGGCGTGAGTTCCGAATCATTCGCATATGTTTCAGATCTGGCTTGAAACGCGCATCTCGGACGCGTGATACGTGATTCTGGTACTGATTGCTCGTCATGGAGAACGGGAGCGCGAGCGGACACATTTGCATCGCGCGGACACGCTGTGTTAAACAAGAATAGGTTGGCCTCGCTACCCGGTAGCCTAATAATATTAGGCGCCAGGATCATAACGCATAACGTGGTACGCAATCACCTCCGATCTGCATAAACGCGCGTGGGACGTATTTAGGAATAATTAATTCACCTGGCAGCACTATTATTACGCGTCACTTGCTTATTTAGCCATTACAGGCCATACCATATACGGATACTGTTACGTTACCGCGGCGTCACCTGCAATGTGTAAAGCTTTGACAACCGATAATTAACCGCGATCGTTTAGATCACTTGATATACATGTAAACCATGTTTGTTCCTAAGCAATCGATATGTCAGCGTTTACATTAATAGCAAGAAATTTATTGATTTTGAAAGTGGTATACGACGATGAAATAAGCTTGAGATTGATATATGAAGATTGCGAGACAACTGTAGAAGGTCGAAATAATCGAGGCCTATTGACATTTCGCCTTATATTGACATTCGATATTCTAAGTGTTTGAAATGGCATTAATACTTTCGCAAGATTATATAATTTTCTGAGGAAAAAATAAGTTTATGAGATTGGCGAGTTTGAGATATTCTTTCTGTGTATTACGTTAGCTTTTATTTACTTATTGTCAGGCAAGCAATTTACGATTAGGCATCTACGAAGGATCCGGATATATGGTGGGTGAACCACTGGCAGATCGCAACCACCGATTTACTGCCTCGCGCTCGTCCGAGCGTAACGTGGCTATTTCTACTGTCGAGTAACGAAGAGCGAAAAGTTGGTCGACCACCGTCGGCAAGCGACGGTATATTCCTAGGCAACCAATCTGGGACAAGGACGCGTATACGATTTGTGCGTAAGATGACATGACGCATTACGCGTCCGTCTCGGTAACACGCGAATATGAGACGACGCCATTTACTTGTGCATCTTTTTATCAACGATCAAGAGGTGCCAGGAATGATCAATTAAATCGATAGTAGCGTTGCCAGTAGGAAAGGAACATATAAATTTATAGCATGTGGTTCTGTGAACGTGAAATGTTAAACTCGATCTATATCATTTTAGATGATATATTAATCTTCTAACATATCAGTCACTTTATAACTTAATTAATTCTTATCATTTCACATATTTTTTGTAAAATTAGTAGAAGTCATAAGATCGTAAAAAATGTTTAACTAACCTTTTAAATTATTTAATTTTTTTTCGAAAATTATGACGTAGATGTAACAAGTATATACTTTAAAGGAGCAACCACTATTCTGTTTCCAATATAAGCAAAACCGGAAATTTCGGTATTGACATTTAGTTGAAACAAAAAACGATTTCTCTTCGTACAATAGGCATCGAAGTGGCAAAATAAAACTGCTGGAGGCGGCTCTGCACGGAGGAAGCTGCACAGGATCGGAGTAAACAATGGTGACGTAACAGCGAGGAGACGTACGGCCGAACGGCAAGACAATGGGCTCTTGTCTCTGTTTTCTCTGTCCTCGCTACTCCACCTCTATCTTTTTCTCTTGTTCATATTAAATGGAGATTTTCTCTTCTTGTTTTACTGCACAATTTCTTCGATAGCGACCAAACAAAAGATCCGAGGTCGACCCATGAACAGGATTTTTGAGGATCGATAAAATGTTCGTTTTATTCCTTTTGAGAGACAAACAATTTGCACATTTTGCGAATGCAAAAAAGAATTACAATCTCACGGCTACGGCTATCAGGCGCTAAAAGCTCATCGCGTGTCAAGTGGATAACATGTGCGAAAACCAGACTAGTCTGTTTGCTATATCTGTTACTATTTAACATTTTTCTCATATTTCAACAGTTCATTTTTCCAATAAATTACCACTTTAAAAATTTTACCATTTAAATATTTTTGTTATTTTAGTTTGTTTTTTTACAAGTTTTTTCGAGTAACATAAAAAATAATTAAAAAATATAATATTAATTAAATAAAATGTTGATTAATTTTTACAGAATAAGAATTGTCTCCATATCAATAAATATTCAGTAACTAAATAGAAAATTTGAGAGAAAAGAAATTTAAGAGTAAAGAAATAATAATAGAACGTTATAATATTAATATACTTTTTATTATGGAAAAATTATATTCTATATGATGGGAAATCATGATAAATTACGACAGCTGCCAATTATGGGGTGTTTTCTCAGATTAAGCTCGATCTACGCTTTCCAGGAACCGACTTTCTCATGACATGATCCGAAGGCGATTCTCGGAGCGAGAGTAGCCCGGTCAAGCCGGTTCGCCAATTTTGGATCAAAAGACTCTATCCTGCGTGAAGTGTCGCCTTAACGGTAGACCGTAAAATTAAGGTCAATCTCCAGTCGCAAGTATCATAAAACATCGAATATTTGTCGCGAAACGTTATACAATATTATGATAAAAAGCGGCAAGAAGAAATATCTTTTACTTCAAAAGTGACATAAAAAATTAAGTTTCCCAGAAAAAGAGAAAAAACTATTTTTAATTTAACAGAAAACTATTGATTAATCAAGTAATATCGGTAAACAGAACATATTTACAATACGATCAATTTTTAACATTTTCATCTTACAGCCACTAAAAAAACCATTCTTTTGTGACAATTTACATGTTTTTTTCTTAATTACTCTTTCTAAATTGCGATTTTTTATATAATTTTTTAAATATATAATATGTATATATGATATA
>NW_017259353.1:1213356-1222917 GCF_001594045.1 Atta colombica
ATGTGATAACACTCAAAATTGCTTTTCACAATAATTGTTGAAGTAATTTCAAAATTACAATAAAAACTAAATTTGCATTGAATAATTTAAATATCTATATTAGTAAAAAGAAAATAAAATTAACTTACTCAAAATGCTCGCTACTTTCGTCACTTTGCTCACGATTCTACAGTTATCGCAACAGCGTAATCACTAAATCTCGTGATCACAAAATCTCATATTTATCAATGTAAATGGTAGAAATATCAAATTGTACAAGAAAACTATTGATCACGAGAGAATCAAGAATCAAACTGAGACTCTCTGGCACGGTTACGTATAGAAGACGCGCGAAAACTGTTAAGCTCTATCCCCATCCATGGCGTCTCAAGACGCCAAGAATAAACCCGCAGACTCCCCACCATCATGAAAATCTCCTATATTGTGCTGCTTTCCATCTCTTTCCACTCGATGCAGCTTTCACGACTTTTGTTACATCCTGATCCAATACGATCTTATGTAACGAGACTTGCTTATTGATAAAATATGTTTATTTGATTTATGATTATCTTCTCTATTTAGTTTTTGATTATTCTTTCTGTATATGTATGTATATATATATATATATATATATATATATATACATATTTACATATTTACATATTTATATAAAATATCCTCTTAAGTTAAAAAATGGTTTTCGTTTGCATCACAAATTAACTTTTCTCAGATGAATCGACTTTTTTTTAATTTAAACGAATTCAGCTTTAATTCCACATTTCTCTACTATACTTTACAGTTTCTTAAACAGGTCAACCTAAGGGATTGAATACACAGACAAGATTCGTATGAAATTACTCGGAAACGTAGAAGATTCATTGCATTTCCGCTTTGCTTCGCACGTCACCCGATCAAAGAAGTTTGAACTTTTTCGTACTAGTCATATAACTCAGCGGGTCGTTAAAGCAGATCGTTCGTGCAAGCACGGTGCCATAGGAAACTTATATTCTGTCGCGTGGGTGCAACGTGTGGGCATCGCGACGCTTCCGTCTCGATCAGAGTTCGTTACACTCGTCGATTCGCTGATGAGAAGAAACTCTCTTCGTGCCGGTAAACGTTGTCTTGTAACGTGGAAATACGTCGCCTATTAACTTTTTGCTTTCACCCGACAGCAAGGAAAATCGCAAATGCACCATAGACTCACATTAAATCATTAGACAAAGTAGCGACGCAAATCGAAGATATAAACGCCAATTGATACGGGCGCACCCGCCGGCGACAAATCGCTTCGATACTTGACGGTACGAGTGGGACTGGAATTAAGTGTGATTTAGAACGTCTGAACTCAATACAATGAAAGGACAATTAAGAGGGATGGCTTGGGAAACAGCGTGTCGAGATAGTTTAGAAATCGCGAGTGCGATCGAGCTTCCTTCATAGCTTGTTCAAATAGAAATGAAATCTTTATTCTAAAATTTTATATTGTAGCAAATCAAAAAAATATGTACATTTTGTCAGGATAGTAAAATTAATTAATTTTAATTTTTAATAAATACACAATATATTCATGAATCTTCGAACAATTGGAACTTCGATGGAGAAAAACTGGCGCAGTAATTTAGGTGCTGAGTTGTGCCGAAGAATCTGAATATAATCAATCGCGTTCTGATAACGACAGAATATCCGATCTCTTTTCACAGAGATGGCTGGCTAAGAGATGGAATTGATTTCAGTTTGGTCACACCTTTCAGTTGGTAAATAGGAGGAGGAAGGAGATGGTTATCCGACAGATGGGTCGCTGACGGTATTGCGGTTAAACTACCGGCATTCAATCGGTACAACACACAACCTATCCATTGATCTAGTCGTCTCCCTTCGGCTGCAGCTCACGCTGCTCATGGGCACCCTCCATTTTTCTTTCCGGTCTCGTCTGTCACTCTTCGTCCCATAACAAACGGCGTCGATTTTAGCATTACGTGCAATTTGGGTCACAGCTTTATTGGAACCCACCGGCCGATCACTAACGAAATGAATTGACTCCGAGAGCGTTGGTCGTCCCGTGTTGCCGGCGCGTGCTTTTGGAGGAATCATGGCGATGACGCAATCATCTCGATTAAAGCAATATACCGTGCAGAACAAATCGCTACATTGGATTCTATTATCCTTTGCTAAGCGTGGCTAAAATCGTGTAACGAATCTTCTATTTGATAATGAGATTTGATTAATTTAAATAGTCATTAAATAGTACATTTAGTGGTATTGATAATTTATTCTTTAAATAAATAAAAAGAAATTTAAAATAATTATAAGATACGATAGAATTTGTTACAATTATATATATTTCGTAATCTTATTTAAATTGAAAATATAAGTTTAAAAAGTTTTCCATTTTTTTAAATGTAAGATTTTAATAAATATTTTTAATCTTTATGTAATTTTAATTGATATTTATATTTTTTCGTAATTTGCATAATATTTTCAAATTATAAATTTAGAAAGTATATTTAATTACATATCAAAAGTATTCATTGTGACAACCATTTTACTCATCTCATAAAAAATCAGACTAGAGTATCAGAGAAAAGTGAAGATGTAAATAAGCAATGACAGAGTAGAAACGCTATACTCGGAAGCGGTTAACGCGATGGACCTTGCCCATCCATCGAGCCGACCTTTGATCTATTTCCAGCCGTGAAAATCGCCCCCATCGCGATAAACCGCCATTTTCTCTCCACTTGGCAGAACATATTTCCGGCGGCGTTAGTCAGCGGTTCTAAATGCACTATACTGACTGCTGCTCTTTCGTCTAGTTTGCTTCCTCCCCTCTTGCTGTGAACACTAGCCAAGTTGTATTTCTGACTAGCTCTCGCTGTCAGATCGAGGTTAATTGGGTACCATTACGACGAAAATTAATATGTATTAGTCGACAACGATGAGTTCTCTTGATGTGGACCACGAGTCCGGGGCTTTCATGATAACGATAAATTAATCGACAATCTCATACCGTAAAATTTACAACATGAGAGACAAACTAGCATTTTCATTTTCAAGAATCGAGTTAAGAACAAGAAATATTTAATAAGAATTGCAGCATCATGTCATATGCTATTCATCACTTTATGTATATTTTATGTGAGCATTTTAGAAGTAAAACATGAAAATTCATGTTAACATAGACGTCCGCAATATTATTTTATATTCGAGAGTCTCGTTTATCATATTGTATCGTCCATTTCTAAATTTTATTGGTTAGTAGAAGCCAGAAATCGACTTTATTTGAAATTCTATATATACCCATGTACAATTTTGATAGATGAAAATCAATAATTTATAATTCACATTTTAACTATAAATTATGTGTAACGTTCAAATACTAATAACCAATTTAAGCTAATCAATACTTAACTATGTACAAATTAAAAGTTTTTTTAATTAAATAATTTTTTAAAATATTGTGTGTACTCTAAAAGATAAGACATTAGGTCTGTTTTTTTAGATAAATTTCTTGCACGATTAATTTTTCTTCCTTTTCGCTCTACGCTGGAGAGAAAAAGAAAAAAGATGAATCGTGCAAGAAGTTCAGTTAAAAAGAACAGGCTTATAATTTTTGCTATCACTGTCACGTTTGAAAAGCTACGTTAAAAATATGAAGAAATTTGCACTCACCGTCGTCACTTATCTCGAGATTCGTGTAGCTGTCCCAATGCAAGATGGGATCGTTATGCGCTGATGCATGCGGCACGGCGGGTGTCGGCGCTGGGATTGGGCCGTCCTGACGTTTCGCGTCGGTGGCGAAGTAAAGTGTCACCACGCTGTCGGGTGGGCATCGAGGATCGTCGCAAGCGACATCGAGCTCCGATCGCGGGAAGGAGACGACGTTCTCCGTAATTATGCACGTGTGAAACTAAAGGAACAATGGTTGATATGAGAATATGCGCGACGTAATCAGTGATTGGTAGAAACAATTTATCTTGCTCAATGTCATACAAATTACATACTAAGTGCTTTCATGTTTGTCAAGTCTCCGAAGAGTTTGTAACTGATTTATTTTTCTTCTTCAAAGATTTGATGGAATATTAAGCGCAACATTTTTTATTGATTCTGTTTTACTGAAGAAAAAATTAATAAAACTTTTTATTGCAAAAAAATCAATTACAACAGAATATAAATTCAAATGTTATTAGCAGTTTGTGTAAAGCATGTGTAACAATAAAAAAAAGCACGACTTTTTTCTGCACAAGTATAACTTTAACAAAATAAAACTTGATGTAACGTATCACAATCGATATATTTTTTTTCACAGAGTTTTCTTATACATCAGATTTTTTATGTTACAGGAAAAATTAATATCTATAGTTATATTAATTAGATCATTACGTCGTTTTCAGAATCGACTGTTTGCCCATCGGTCATAAAATTAACGTGCAATATCTTTGCACGATGATTGTCTCTTTTCCCGAACACGTAGATCTACTTCGCTGTCCTTGTTATATTTAACTTTGCATAAACTATCATTTATGTCTCTGATTTCACATCGTGACACTTGCATGTCATAATGTATTCACCATAAATGCATCATGCATGATGCATTTATAAATAGTATTTATATGTGACAAATATAAACGGTGGCTATAAGTGGATATTGGATCAAGCAATACATATTACAATGTCATATAATTTTATAAAAAGATACGAATTAAAGGTTTTACAAGGTTTTACACTGTAATACAATTAAATAAAAAAAATTTGTAATAATTTCTCAATAATTTTTAATAATGTAAAAATAAATTATTACATGTATAAATTTATTTTATATGTACATTGCTTTCTTACCTGGAGGGAAAACATAACTTCTCGAGTCTGCTTCGAGTATACCCTATGATAGCACTTGACCAAGATGTCGCCTCTCAATCGAAGTCCGCCAAGATTAACTGTAAATTCACGCGCGTTCGTTACTGAGTACAGATCCGAAGTGTAAACCGGTGTAAGTCCTTCGTATACTTTAAGAAAGGCTCGACAGCCCGTCGGCTCAAAGAGCGGCACTCCAAGGACTGTTAGATGGGTCAGGTACAATGGCGACTGGCTGATCCTCAAAGAGCCTGACAGTAGTCCGCTAAAGTACTCGATGTATCTAGAAAATCCAGGAGATTATTATTGTATTTGACATCCAAAAATAAATATGATATTACATTTTCAATTTTAAAATAATTTCTAATTCCTGATTCGCGATCTGATGGTTTAAACGATTAAAGATGAATACCATAAATAACGATCAATAAATCGATGAGGTTTACCAAGAGGCAATCTTCCTGGTACGAGCAACATTGCAAAGTAAAAAAAAAAACGAAAGAGCAAATTTCTCTCAAGCCACAAATGCGCGCATGCATAAGAAACATGATGAATGGGATTGATGGTTCGACCAATGGAAGCCTTGGCCCGTGACACGAAGAGGTGTGCATGTCAGACGAGATAAGAGTACGTGCCACTAACGTTCGACACCATTCGTCGTAAGAGATCTCTCGGAGGCAAGCTAGTAATGGTTTCATACGCTTGCAACTACGCTGAGAGTGCAACTACGCTAACGACATGCTAATGCTCGCGGCTTGCGGAATTAATGGAGGAACTCCAGTAGGCAGGACCAGAGGAGCGTGAGGACCACGAAGAGGAGGCGATATGACAAGCAAGAAAAAGAAGAAGAAGAAGAAAAAGAAGAAGCGATAAGGAAGTCCCCACGCACGCGGGCACACCTCGGTCGCGGCTCATTACAATCATTATGAATGCATACGGCGACGCGGATGACAAGGACGACGATAAGGACGATGATGACGGTAATGATACGGCGATCGTGGTTACAACGGGGTCGATGGCGCGTAATACGCGCGATAAACTGCCGGATAGGTTGCGTTTATTTCGTTAAAAGAAACCGGTTGATCAAATAGCGAGTATAAATCTCAAGAGGAACGAAAACGTTTATGGAAAAGAGCGAGAAAAAAAGCAATGAAAAAAATAGAATGAATTAGATTTTCATTGAGATTGAAAGATTTTAAAAAATTACATTAAAATTAGATATTTTATGTATTTATTCAGTCAATTATTTAAATAAGAATATATGATCTTATAATGCTTACATACTAACACTGATGTATCCGAATTACTTATTTAGAAATAAGAATTATAAATGATTTTGTTATAAATATTGTTATATATAATTTATAATTATCTTCTAACGATTATATTCTATAATTATTAATAATTACTGTATTTTAAAAATGTAATATTCTTATTTAGTTGCGTAATTATCCAAATAATATTTTTATTAATGTAATCAATTTAGAAAATAATTAATTATAATAAAATGATTTATAATTATTATTAAAATTATTTAAAATTATTTATCATTATTATTATATTTCCAATAAATGATTCGGATACATCAACATTATATAAACATGACTATAAAATCACAATATTTTTCGAATAATTTGTTATTTATTCTATGTTAGATAAATGATTATATAAAATACGTAATTTCAATATAATTTGATGTTATTTACATATATTATTTATATTAGAGTAATTATTTTTATTTAGATAATTGATTCTAAGAATAGTTAATCGTTCATGAGAAATAATAATTTGAGATCATTACATATGTATATCCAAATAATTATTCAAATAATTATGATATATTTTTAAATTATATGCATAGCAAATAAGATCAACTTTATGGCTTATCGATATATTTTAATTTCTTAACGTAAACGAGAAAAAACTTTTTTTCTTCAATCGGGTTACATTTAAGTCAGAACATATTACGATGGCTACAAGTGCGAATGAGATTAAAAGAGACAGCCGCATGCAAACTCGACCGCGTTTCATTACGGTCATTATGAATGCATACGACGACACAGCGATGAAGTAAACGATAAGGCTGCCAATAATGATGATGATGAGAGCTCGCTATCTTTAGATCAATGGTTCATAGTACGCGTGGATAGAACCGGCTGACAGAAACATCTCTTCAACAACAAAAACGTTAAGTATACTACACGGCCGATCATTTTATTTTGTTGCTGCCATCTTGCCTCGCGATCTTCCCTCACCGGTAAATGTTGTAATCATGGTGTGAACGAAGCGATTACGGGAGTTGCAATTTTAAAAGTCGTCGATGCTATTCCGAAGTTCTAAGGAATCTCGAACGAATTTCCGGAATCCATTATAGAGGAATGATCGGATAGGCATCAACATGATTAATAGCGGCAAAGGAACACGAAGGATGGCAGAAAACGAGCATGGATGATTAAAGATGATGACGACTAGATAATGAGAACTCAACATTTCAAGTTGATGATGCATAGAATGGACAACAAATAGGATGGCTGTTCAAGGACGTAAGATGTCCTTCTTAATAGGACCGCTTTGGTAATAAACGTAAATTAGTTATACGTTTCTTCTTTTCCTGTGTGATATAAATTTGAAGAAATTGCACAGCTTCCGCAATAAACGTTGAAAGCATCATTGATGTATAGAAATGACTACGTATGTATGCAAATAGTTTAATTAAGCTTGCATCTCTTACATCCGTTTTATTTAATTCAGAATTAATAAGTTTCAACTCTCGAAGAGGAAGATAGACGCAAAAAAGTAAAAAAAATTACGTGATATTAGAGGATGCGAATTATTATATCATTATTGTAAATTATCTCGGTTTCTAAGTTTTAAAATAAAATATTATTTTAAAAAAAGCATTTTTCAATATTCACGTCCTAAAATTAAATAATAGTAATAAAATAAAACAAAGAAGAATACGTTTATGAAATGCAATGTATATTGTACATCAATCATTCAAGTATGAAATATCGTAAAATAGATTATAAAATAAGATTTTCTAACACAATCGATTGCTTATCATTGAAAGTGTCAATAAATGAGAATTAAAATAAATTGCGAGAACGAGATTACATTGAACGTATAATGACTATAGGAATTAAGAAATAAATCTATAAACCTTTTGCGATGGATGCACGCGCTCGTAAAGGATTTTATGATTTTGTCTGAATTATTTGCAAATAAATACGATAGAATTGAGTTTTAACGACAATATATCAACAGGTAGTACGCATGCAACTTTCTCTCCCTTTTTCTCTCTCGTTACCTTCGATGCGATGGAACCTGCAGCGATCCGATCTTGTCATCGAGGAACCTTCTCATGGCGAACCTGTCCAATGCTTGATCGCGTCCCCCGCAGATGCTGCTGTAGTTCATATAAGCAGACACTGCCACACCCAGCCGCTCCTTGCTGCCCCTGAAGAGAACGATAACGTTAACTTGGTACTGCGAACGCGCAATGACGGTTCCGTACCTTCTCCGTAAGAGGTAGGATACGAAAAGATTTCGCCGCGGGCTGATCGCGGTCTAATGACGTTATTATTCACGATGAATGGAAATGACTAACGGGAAGTTATGGGCGCGGAGTTTCGAGGGGGCGGTGAACGTATACCGCGGTAAAATTATGGCTTTTGCGGCCGATCACTTGAACATTGGCCATTCTACAAAAACCAGGTCACGAATGCGTACAAATGTGCGTACATGGAGAGACTTGCGCTCGTAACTTATATTATTCTTCGAAAACAATTTCTTTTCGGCTTGAAGAATTCGATAGATATATATTAAAGTCCTTATTTTCCGCCACTCTCAACAACAGTCGATGTCATTACATTATCATTATGCAAGTTTTATACATAATAAAGCAGCTACGCAACGACAGTATAACGACACCGATACTGTCGTTAAGAGTTATACAATAGGAACCTAAATGTTATTAAAATCGCCCGTAATTTAATTGTAAATTTATTATTATCTCTTTCGTTCAAGTTTATCAGAAGATAAATTAGACAATATTTGAAAATCATCTATTCACCTGGCATGCAGAACAACGACGCGATTAGAAGCGCCGTTTAGCCAGGAGTCCAGCTCCTTGCAGAGAGCACACAGTCTCTCCAAACTTGGCGCTAATCCCTGCGGCCATCCAGCTTCCCTCGTATTTGGCTCACCGGGTCGGCCGGGCGATGACAAATTAAAGATCTGGAAGCACGAGATATCCACAACTTCAAGATAATTGCAAAAATAAACATAGAAAAGAAACATAACTTCATGATCTCATTCTATTGTTTCAGATTATAAAATATTGTTATAAAAGATCAATTTTACATTAATTGTTATTATTATTATTATTATTATTATTATTATTATTATTATTATTATTTTATTATGTATAGAGAAATTACAAAGCATACACAAATAATGAGACACCAGCAAAACTAACTGTTATTAAGTCTTCCAGAAAACGAAACGAATTATAAATTATAAAGAAATTAGTACAATTCAAGATAAGCTTCTTGCTAGTAAATAATTCGATAATTTTAAGAAGGTAGAGGCCAAGAATGATTTGAGCATAATTGCTGTTATCAGCAATTATAAGCTTACCAGAAAACGAAACAAATTCTTAATATTCGCGCTCATAAAATTATGATAAATATAATATGATAATATATTATGATAAATAATATTGCAAAATGTATA
>NW_017259353.1:1223017-1223262 GCF_001594045.1 Atta colombica
TTCCCGCGTAGAAGGGTGGTGGCATGTTCGAGGACACCCTGAGCATCCTCTCTATACCAAAGGGCGATGATTCTCTCGGTGACGTAACAGAGCTCCATCACCTCCGTTACGCGACCTCCGCCCTTTCCTGATCCCGTCATCGTTGAATCCGCGCCGACGCCCGGAGTTCTCGCAGGTGTTGACACCATTGCTGATGTCTGCACCTGTAATTTGATGATTTTATTATTATTATTATTATTATTTAT
>NW_017259353.1:1223362-1241558 GCF_001594045.1 Atta colombica
TATTCAAATATAACAAATAAAAAATTTTTACAGTTTTGCAAATATTATGTACAATCCATAACGGAAATCTTTAAAAATTAATTTAAATAGTAATAATGATAAATAAAAAGTAACCTGCTTTAAAATATTTTTTCTATAAAATTAAAAAATTACAGTATCAAACATACATTATTATTTACATTTTTAAAAGTCATCTCTTAAAATAATTATTGTAAAATTTTTAATTTCTTTTGCATTATCATTAAATTATTAATTTATTTCTAACGAAAATTCTCGCTCGTAGCGAATAAAATTTTCTAAATTCGTTTTAAGAAGAATCCTTTCGTGAGCGAATCTAGTTCACTGAATTTTATCGAGTTTTACGGAAACTTTTCCATAAGATTTGTTTTTTATCGCCGCAAAAACTTAGATTTTCCGTAAAACAATATCATATCAAATAATCAAATTTTCTCCCTGAAAATAGACTTTATTTCTTTGGTCTTTACTTGGAAGAAGTCTTTCATTATTTTCTTTCTAATAGCTTCGATAGACATACGATATAAAATAAATTGCTACCGATACGTAATAATAAACTTTTTAAAATAATATTGTAGATAACAGCTCTAACAATTTAAATGTAGAACACATAAAGCATCTACAAAAAATTGTTATAAAAATTTATTATAAAAGTTTGTTATATTTAAAAATTTTTACGTTGCAATTTTTAATAAACAATTTATGCAATATCTTTAAATAATAATTTAAATTTTAATTACTAAATATTCTTCAAAATTTTATACTAAAAAAAGAATCTGGCTATTAAATATTGAGCAAATAAATTCAAATATTCAATTAATATAAATAATTCTTATTTACTAAAAGAATTCTTTTCTAAATATTTAATAAGTATTATATTACCAAACATAATAATATAATCAATCGTTTGGTAATAATTACTAAGTATTTAGAAAAGTCAAATTATTTTTGGTTAACCGAATATTTGATTGAATTTATTTTACTCACCACTCGATAGCTATAACTACCAGATTCTTTTTTTCAGTGTAATTAAACAATTTTTGTACGATGTACATCGCTTCTATCAAGCACACTCCCAACTGCAACTGCATCAATCACTATTTCAACATCAGATACACGAATAATTGATAATTCGACAAGGATTTACGGTAAATCCATCGTCGATTCGCGACATGGAATTTCTATCCACCTTTGAGTACTTTGGCGCGTAGACGATCCTGATGACAATATTCTCCGGCATGGCGATGTCCTTGCGGAGAACACGCTATCGCGAAGTAAATCGACATGTAATCCCGGTGCCTTAACGGGTTAACGTTTATCCCGCCATGAGAAACGAGGACGTAGAGATACGTTGGGATGACGCGCAGTGTTTCATGCCGCGGAGCGATACACTGCCAGGTATTGTGTTTCGCCTGGTTCTACTAAAGATACACAGGAATATTCAGTGGCCAGTCGGCGGTTTTGTCGGATAATCGCGCCGCTGTCATGTATGTCTGACGTATGCCAGCTCGCGTGCTTCAGGGTCGGCCTGGCATCGTCATCGTCATTCTGCAATGTTTATTTGCGTATCGAAAACATGCGCCATTAAATACATTTTCGACATCGTTATAATTATGCAACTATGATTAACAGTTGAAAATAAGCCTTCGGTTTGCAGGCATTAATTGTATTGCGATATCATTTTTAACTTGGAAAGTTTCATAGAATAACAAGCGACTCTATTTATATTTAGAATTTTTTTTATTTCTTCTGATACACATTTTAAAGCCATTTTCTTGTAATAAATTATAAAGTATATTTTTATCCCATATTACGTTAATTTATAAAATCTTCCGAATTCAGGCAATTTTTGATGACAGGTCTCTTTTTCTAATTCAACTCCATAGTTTCTTCAGTCAGTTTCTTAATCTCCTAAATTATTTAAAACGAAAAAGCATCAGACTATTAAGGAGAAAAGAGGTTTTGCGAGCAACTTCTCAATTTTATTTTAACGCGAACGTTTCTTATTCCAAATGCATTGAAGCGGCCCTGAATATAGACGGGAGCACTCGCTAGCGCGTGGACGCGTGATGTAACGAATTCGTGCAGGTAGCGTGACTTCGATTCCCACCAAATAGTCACGCTATTCGCACTAGCAGTCGAGCTGTAGTCGGTGCTAGATCGTCTTAATATGATGCACGAAATGCCTCGGGAAACGTGCGTCGCGGAAAGCTGCGCGGATGATTTGTCGTGGGGAACGTGCGAAAATTACACGGAGGAGTTGGCGCGCAAACGAGCCAGATGTAAGTTCTGCGTTTTTGCACGGTTGCTGCGGTTTCTTTCTCGATGAACATCCGCGGCGAACGCTTCGTTGGTTAGCCGAGTCATTTATAGGGCTTCAACGGCCGAGATACTCCATCGCCGGTGAGATACTCTGTTATTGATGGCGCTTGTTAAAATTATTCGCATGATTTATACCGGATTATACGTTGCTTGTATTTATCCCTTAAGCACTCGTTTGTCGTGTCCCGTCGAGGAATTTTATCATACTAATAAATAATTCTCTGCTCAACAGACGTAATATATAGTATATTCCGTTTGACAAGTTGGCCTTTCCGTATTAACGCAGCATAATTTCCAACTGTATTCAACAATCCTCCGCGGATGGTTCCCTTCAGCAGGTAAAGCCTTTGTACACTGGACTATAGTATTATAACCAATTACGAGAGACAGTGTGTAGAACCGAAACGCCTGTAGTGTACATGCATATGTCATTCTGTACATGTAGTTGCATATGTAATTACGCAATCCTATCTAATACTATACAATCTAAGTCTTACGAATAATTCCGTATGTAATACTGAAATAAATATAATGAAAAGACATTAAATTGGGTTTTCTGTACGCGCGACACGTTTTCGGATAAGGTGCGCAAGCAATTTATATCCGAAACAAACACAGTTGAAAGCCGAAAAGAACAAGGTGAAGAACGAGTTTATTAGGTTCGCGTCTGAGTTTCAGAAATATAAAGGGCCACTAACAATAGGCGTCACGGAAAAGAAAGTAAAACGAGTTGAACGAGCGAGAGAATAAGAGCGAGGCGGCTACCTCTAAAAATAAGTATAATACTTGATTTTTATGGGGATCATAACGCCGCGAGTTCGTTTCTCGCGGGGCGTGCAACCAGGCCTACCCACCCGCTCATAAATCCCTTTTGGCCGTTATAGGCTCACGTGTGAAATTACGTTCTACCGCAGTTGTCGCTATGCGGAAACCTCGTGCGTGTACCCCTAAGTCTAAGGTCTATGATTTCACACTCAATCGCCGGATCGGGCGAAGTAGCTTTCCCCTCCCATCTCAGAAAACAAGAATATTGCCTTGTCAAGCGTCGATGAAAACAAGTTGTAACATCGCTTAAAATCAAAGTTTCATAATGGAAACGAAAAAATAAATTATTAAAATTGAGATACTTAACGGTATTGGATCCACCAGTGGCAATAGAGTGGAATGGATCAGAATATCAAGAATAGAAAACTTACTTTTGAGAAAATTACAAAATGTAATTTACTTACTAAATGTAACAATTAATAAATTTGTGTAAAAAATAAAAGTATCAAATACTTCTTTGATATTCTTAATTTATGTTTTTTTATTTTAATGTCCTCATTAAAGATCTCTAGATATTTTATTCTCTTACAAGGTTTAAGGAAAAATATTTAAAAATCGAAAAGTGAAAGGTGCAAATTTTCTAAAACATTCTAAAACAAGATTCTATAAGGATATAAAATTCTATGGAGATATAAGGCTCTATCGGGGTTATATTACCACCGACATTAATTCTATGCGATTATGGAAGCAAGATGCACGCAACGAGCTTCGCCACTAATGTCAATTACCGTTAATCTATCTAATTGCTCGTGGTTAATTTCCAATTGGAAGTATAATGTTCAAATGAGAGCATAATCTTCATCAATTATGTTAAAGACTGATAATAATGATATGGCTAGATTATTCTCTATGTTCTTGTGTTATATTATTTTATTATTTAGAAGTCATTTGCAGAAGCTATTCCTACTTCTACATCGGAAACGAATTGTCATCGTAATTGATTGAAAAGAAAATTAATTTAAAAAAAACTGAAAAAAAAAACAAATTCACACCGAATTATATATTAAGTACTGAAACTCCAGCCTCGACTGTTATGGACTTTATTTCTATTGCTTATGTAAAGCAAAACTATTTTATAAAAATGTGGCAATTTAAATCATACAGTATTGAATTTAAATCATACGTTATTGAATTTTAAACAGCATTTTTTATTTTTGAAAAATGTTATTAATATAGATCATTTTTACGCCTAAGCTTTTGTAAAGCAAGTAAAAATACGATGCAATATATGAAAAAAATGACCGATAAATATCTTCAATGTCGCGAGAAATAAGAACAAACGCGATAACAGCTGCGCAATAGTTTTTACCGTACGCTAATTGCTATTCCGCATAATTATCACTGCTTCTAACATGTCTCACCTTCACTATTCTTTGCACGGTTTATAACTGTGATGTAATTGTGAATGATAGTTTCCGGGGAATGAATCTGTGCGATTAATTAACATGATTAAAAAATTTAATATTAATCTTGGTTGATCGTATTCCAAAATATGTTACTAAATATAAATGTCAAATATCTTTGTTATATTAAAAATATGATAAACAAATAATAATATTAAAAAGTATATATTATTATACGCAAAAGATCCACTATATATTAATAAAAATGTGTCTTACATTAGTAACTTATCATAAAAAAAAAAAATATTTTATTTTTATATTTTATAACATATAATCGTATATAAGATTTGACTGTATAAAAATCTGTAACTTTCTATGTATTACACAAAAATAGCAATGATCGCTCCTTCTGCATATATTTCCGTAGTAATAGCGGTGATTCGTATACGAATAAGTGCGAGTTTCGCGAATATATTATCCATCCGACGTCAACATACACGGGTTATCGCGACGGTACATCGTAGCCGATACTGACTAGCCGTATAATGCGTCGCCTTATTGCTATTTTAGCGCATAACTTTCAGTGGCACCGTCATTTACGCGCAGGAAATGCCACCCGACAGCGAGACAGCGGTATTTCAAAAACATTTTCATTATTTCTGTTGTTTTGAATTTTAAATTGATCGAAAGGCACGGGTTAGAAATTAAATGAGAAATTTAGAATCGTTATTATTTTCCTGATTTCTAAAGAAATCTTGACTGGTAGATAAATGTCTGAGATTGATTTACAGAATCGATTTAAGGATAATAAATAAATTTAGGAAATCAGCCGATTGCAAGAGCGAAGGAGAATAATTAGCGTAATGATTACTAGTCGGATATTAATATTCTTTCTCCTCGCGTACTAATAGAAAGTTATTTCACTGACGTTGTAAATGGCGGTTTGTGTAACGCGTGTTTCAGTTTGATCTGCGCAATTAAGGCTATTACGAATTTTAGCCGAGTCGTGATTTAATGCGATTTCCCAGATTAAATTGCTAACGCAATTAAATTTCGTATCGTTTATTTTTTACCCCATATTCCGCATATGTGAGAGCCGAAAGGTCGACTCTGCGGTCGATAGGGAATCTTCTATTCGATATATAATTCTATTTTAATATCGTGGCAAGAAACGAGGCAAGTGACGTAGAACTTCCGGTGTGTGAAAAAAGTATTTAAAAGATTCATTTCCATTTCAATTCGACGAAAGCATTATTCCAAGTTCAATGTTTCGGAAAGGTCACGTGTCCTCCACTTTCTACATTTTGAAAACGTTTTGAGTGCTAGACGAGTCGAAAGAAAGACAACAAATTGTTGAGTATCATTTCGTGTAATTTATATAGCAAAATGTTATCTAACAGAACACGCAGTCTCACGACAGAAATCGTATATTTCAAATATAAGTGCAGCTTTACCTTCGTATATATGTTCTTACAGAATAAATAAAGGCACTTACATCATCGACATGAAAACCGGTCACGCGCGTGTATCGTTATTAAATATTTAAACAGACGAGTTGGTGATGAATCGCGAGCTTTCATTGATGACGATAAATTATATGTGAATAAGATAGAAAGCCTTTGATCTAGCTTGTGGGAAGATTTCTTTTGATCATCTTTCGTTTTTCATCACCTCTATCTTTTAGAATAATATAGCTATCTAATATATTTTTAACAAATATAATTTTTAGTGTTGCTATTAATTAATTTCTTTGATATTAGTTTTATATGGAATTATAAGTTGCAATAAATAATGTTTAGAAACGAACATAAATACTTACTTGCTGCTTACTTCTCGTGATGTGGTTAACATTTTTCGGTTGTGATTCGTAACCGCCATTGTGCTGTAATCAAAAAGAAAAACAGTTAATTAACACGTTTATATCCATAATGTATAAAAATGTAGTAACACGTGTTATATATCTTCGTATAATTAAAATTTATAAAATAACAGAAATATAATTATTACTTATCATTCTCGCAATATTAATAAAAAAATTGAATGTAAAATTTTATGATGTAAAAATTGTATGTAAAAATGCCGCGCTAATATTATTTCAGTGTTTTCTGTGATCAAGGAAATACGTGTAAATAATAGCTTCATTTTATTAACTTTCTATTTGGTGCGTAGAAAATACTATTACTTTCTTCATGGGCGTTGTCTCAAGAGAAGTAGGTGACATTATTATCCATTGTTTCGAAATTAATGATATACGGTAAGTTGTTCCCATTGTCGATTCCATTATTGCAAGAAAAATTATGCAACGGCAGGTGCCGCAGTAACGTATTGTGTTCGATATTCCTAAAAAAACGGTTGCATAGTCGGCATCGATTGAAACCTGTCAAAACCTATTAAATATCACATATCGAATTGTCACGCTACGATACACATGCGATATTATAGTTATATAAAAGAAAAAAAATGAATAGAGATCGAAAAAAAGCATGTTTCTATTATCATTTCTAATATCGTAAAAAAGTTATAATTGAAAGCTTATTCAAATAAAAGGTTAAATATAGTTTATCTAATAATAACAGCGCGACTTTAAAAAGTTTTTGATATTTATATAAGAATACATATGTCTACGAAAATTTTTTTAATATTTTCGAATAACACAGTGTTTAAACGACGTTCTATTTTTGCTAAACAGAAATCTCTGAAAAATCTGTACATGACTATGTCGTACTAATTGATGTACACACGTCGCGCATGCACGTACGATTCGCACGCACCTCGCTCTCTATATGAAGGGCAGTATGCCAGACGGTAAAGGCGATACGGTGCAGAAGCGTCTCCGTTTCCTCCCGCAGTGGCGTCTCGGCTTCATTAAAATTGTTGTTCGCCGTATCCTGCCGAGTGTCTCCGCAACGGCAGCAATTCGCTCGCAGCCAAGCGCGCGATAACGAGCTGCTGTTTGAATTCGTCATAGGTGCACAAGTTCGTGCTCCGTGGCCTTTATGTAATTCGCAATTTCCATATACCGTCCATTAGGCAAATGATGTTCGATCAGTCAAACGTTCCGACAGTAATAGCAACGCAAATGGTATTTTGCATCAATCATGAGAAATTTCTCGAATTGCTTTAGCGCGATCTTTGTAACTTCCTCTATCTTCACAATTCCTTTCGCAGATAACTATGCTGCTCGATATCAGTAAAATCTTTAACCAGAAAAATCATAAATTCTTCTAGCAGAAGCATCACCAATATTATTTATTTTTAAATTTATTTTTAAAATCAATAAAGAATCTAGCGCGATCGATTTGATTTATTATCTCGGAAGATCTTCTGAATTCTTATGTGGTTTCTAATCTTAATTGTTTTAGTAATATAGGATTCCAAATGTTCCGAACCACGTGTATCAACATGAGATGCACCATACTCATTCCGTTGCACTGGGCACCGCCTTTTCTTCTTTCTCCTTTTTCCCTCCTCCGCGAAAAACCGCGATGTTTGCCAAATGATTTTCTCCGATACGGCGTAGAGCATTGAACGTTACTTCCGGGTCAAATATCATATAAACACGATTTGCTCCTTTTTGATCACATAAGTCAAAATATTTTATATTTATTGCAAAGATGTATCTAAGTTTATTTAGATTACTAATTATTACTGTTTGAGCACTTCTGTATTTTGTACTAAATATATCTTTATATCAACAGTGTGGAGTCCACTGTAGATCGTGTTTATGTAACAATTAATTCTATTTTACTGAGCCTTTCTACATTTTTGATTATAGATCTGTTTCATATAACATCAATAGATCGATATAACGGATATATATTAAATATTATACTTTATATAATTTCTCTTATCTGTATAACGTAGAACATAAGTTCTATTCACCTCTATTGCTTGCACTTTTTGATTGCACTGCTATCGTTATAACATTTGAAATTTGTATCGTTATAACATTTGGATTTTTAATGCAAATGTGTCACACTTTAATGACTCAATTCTTTAATATTTCACAGTTTAATCTCTTATCAGCTCGACACGCAAACGTATGCACTCGTCACGACATGAAACGGGTAGCCTTCAAAGCGCCGTACATAACCACGCCGCATGATTAGCTTGCACGATCCCACCCTACCGCCAATCAATTCACCTGCCGTGGCGCTCCAGCTTGCAGGTGTGCGCTCAAGGTCATTCGCGTTTCAAGGTACGCACCCTCTCGTGGTCACGCTCGATTCATCGAGCGTTACTTTCGATCAAGCCACTTCTCACCGCTCGACTACTGTCATTTATGACTCTTCTCGGATTCTCTTTAAGACGAACGTAAAGAACTGATGACATGCTTGAAACGACCAAGACGAGAAGTCTCTAGTCTTGTTACACGACCTAGGAACAACCGGAACGAACGTCTGCACCGCACGGGAGCCGCCCCGGTGCTGCGGGTATACAGAGGGTTGAAAGCCTGCATTTCTCCCGGCAGACCGGGATGGTCCATGGCGGGGTGGCAAGGGGATGAGAGAACTTGACACGTAACCATGGTGACCGTAGTCGGCGTTGCGATGTTACACGCAGGCCCGATTCTGCGCCGCGCGAATGCTCTCCTCCGAGCGTGTGAACTTCCGGCACAAGCCGGTATATAGGGATGACACCTCCGAGTGGCTGAACCGCCACTCCCTTGAAATATAATTAGGCCACGTTGCCCCGCGCGGAATTTATGTCGGTGGATGGTCCCTCGAAATATTCTCTCAGCTGGGAGCCGGCAGAACGGCCGCAGATCGGTCTCTCAGCGAATGCGACTTTGATGATGCGGGCTTATGAAATTTATCTTAACGTCTAAATTACCCTTCGCCGCAATGTCGACGTACATAATCTATTGCTATGTAACATAGTCCGTATGCTTAAAGATATACACGATATATCTTTATGTATTTCATTAATATCTCGTTTATTAATTTTCGTATATTAATATTTCGTTACGTAATCTTGTATAGTTCTAAAAAAAATGTCGGTGTGGATTTAATAACGTGCCTCTATACAATTTTCATTATGTCGATCTCAATTATCAATTAATATCAATATAACGTGGATTTTAACACTATGGATTTTAAATTTTTATCCACACCATGATGGTGTTGATATAAATACTAGGGATTATAAATCCACACCATGTTGTTGTTGATATTAACAATGAGAATTATATAGACACAAGATACTGCATGTTAAGTCAACTGAAATTTAAAAAAAAATTTTTATACAAATAATCAACAATATCTTTATTTCAATTAAAATAATGCCTCAGCGCAAATTTTATTAGAGAAAGAGTATCAAATACTGTTTATAAACTTTGAAAATTTTTATCTTCCAATTAGAAATCGATCTTTCCTTAATGACGTTTCTTAAGAAACTTTGTTTCTCGTTTAATAGGATGAGAAATTAAATGTATTTCAATCTATTTGCAAAGTTTTATTCGCTCCTATGTGTTATGGATACGTTACTTTAAATCACCACGTGCGTCTCTGCGCGGTCGCATCGCCGATAAGGAAAAGCACAGTCGAATGGGTCGAATATGCCACTCCCATGGAATACAATTAGGCCACCTGGTGATATGCACGCTATTTTCTCCAACATCATTTACTTTGCGCATACATCTATATTTTGCGCGTAACGCGAGGACGCGCGCTTGAACTTGCTAATTTGTAGCTCGGCAGGGAGATCGTAGAGAATGAAATTCGCGTCGCGACGCTGGATGCAATTTTTAATGTATTTCTAACAAGATTTTCATTTCGGATGATGAAATACTTTTGAGAGCTATTTCATCATACACGTGCGAAATGTACACTTCGTATACTTGACATACCGCACCCTTTCGATGTAATTAGGTCAAGCTTTTATGGTAAAATTATGATAACATATAAATGTATTTTTTTTAATGAGAATTTGACGTTACTTTAAAAGAATAAGATTATTTTTTTTTTCATCTAAATTTAAGATATATGTGAAATTATTTAAATATATAACAAGCTATTTCTAAATTCTTATTATTAATAAAATTCTTATTATTAATAAAAAAGATAAATTCAATGATGTAATTAGACAACTTTATATTACAATAAATTAAAACGTTAAACATGAAATTTTGCTTGGCAATTTGTGCATGAAAAACAGTAAGTCAATGCTGTTTCAATATTACTATATCTGCACTTCGTCACGGCCTTCTGAGAAGAACATTTAAAAGTTTTTATGGCAATTCGTTCGTCTCGATATAACACGTTAATTTTCAAGCGAAAGAAATGCCGACAACATTTTATGACAAAATAAATTGTATAAAGAGGATCTATAGGCCTTCGTAGATGAAACATGAGGCTTAGGTAATTGGATAAATACAAGGATGTCCTTGGCGAGAGATCACAGATGGAATATATCGCCGGTCGTTTCTGTCTGCGAATCCAGATTCCGTCTGGATTGCGAAAGCTAATGTGCGATTACTAAATCCATCGCGTAAAAATGCGAATAGCATAGCTCCGACTATAAAAAAGGCGGATAGAATCCCTTTCGTTCAAATTTACATTAATGAGTAGTGAATTATGGAAATGCGAGATAAAAGTTATATTTTTAGATTTCGCTAAATCAATATGCCGTACACAAAATTACGCATTTTTAAAATGTCACAGAGAGAGTTTACAGATTAAAAAAATTTAACAATCTAATATATTATATGAATAATATAATATTATGTAAGTCGTTACTGCAGAACGGTAATAAGCGCAGAACAATTGAGCTATAATTGATTTAAAGCATTTATTTCTACCATAGAGATTAATTTTAATCTCGATTTAATTTACTTTTTATCTTTTTCTAATTCTAGGAATTAGAAAAAGATATAAAGTGAATTAAACTGAGATAAAGTTAATCTACATTGATAATGGACATCAATCGCTTAAAATATGTTTCTACGAACTAAATCGCTAATTAATGTGTGCAATGCATTTGCTCGAAAATGATATTTTACAGTTACGAAAAAATCGACGGTTCAACCATGTGAGATGGGTCCAATCATTAAATAGGATTACGGAAACTTCTATCATTTTTCATGATAATCCAAACGAATTTATCGTCAAATTTATTGGCATGTATGTAATTTATTGTAAGATTCATATATCAAACTTAATAAAAAGAAGAGAAAGATGGATCTCTGCAATATTAATACTGTTTTATATGTATTCTATTTATACGATTTAAATTTAATTTAAAGATATATTCAATTTGCAATCTGCTTTTTGGCAAGAAATAATACTAACTTTTTAAATTCTTTATAATTTTAGAATTAATTAATGTTTTTCTGATATTTTATAAAAAAACTTTCCTCTTGCACATGCTTCATGAAACATCAATCTAAAAATCAATTAATTTAAAAATATTGGATTGTCCGGAAAGTTCGTGCCGCAAAAAATTTAAATTTAATAAATGTATACTAAAATTTAAATCTTCTGCGTTTCAATTTTCTTTCAAAATCGGCATGAACTTTCCGGACAACCCAATATTTGCTATGATTACGTATGCATTAAATCTGATACATTATTAATCTCGGTCGGGTCATTTAATATTGAAAACAGTAGACTGATCAAAAACTAAAATAAAATGACATAAGAAACTAATAATATGAACGGCGCGTATGATAATACAGGACCTTTGCGCCAATTCGAAATATCGAATCTGATTAATCTTGATTAGTCTTGTGTATATAACTTTAAGCTAAAAAAACACAATTACTTCCTTGCCAACTCAATAAAAAACAGTATTTTTAATCAAATTACATAAAAATTACATAAAATTCATTGAAAAACCTTAGAACGTATGTTAAATATGTAGAAGAAGAAATAGAATTTGTTTTTTTTTGTTATTTCGGTACTTTTTATATTTTTGTCTTTAACATCGAAGTGGAAATATTATTGGCTGTTACAATTCTTGATGAAATAATAGGTTAATAGGTTAATAGGTCTGTTTGCATTGTTTGCACTCTTTGCATTCAACATTTGTGCCTTCTCTAATTTCAACGCCCGAATCTATTTTTCTAATATCACTTTAAGTGTAAAAATTTTGAGGGATTACAAGCAATCCAAACAGATCTAAGTGATCTAAAAAAAAATATCCGAATAAAAAACTGTCGAAGTAAAAGGGAAAAAAAAACATTAATTTCCAAGTTTTTTATTCTAAAATTCTAGTATTTTTCCGTCGTTTACATCTCTCTCAAAGACTAAAATAAAATGGCATAAGAAGACGCTAATAATAATGAATACACGTACATAATGCAGGATTTTTGCATCAATGCTATACGGAAATCGTTACAGAAATCGGCAAAAGTTTAATTTTAATGGAAAAAAGATAATAATTTCTAATAGTGTCGATAATAAATATGAATTAACCGTGTATCACGTTTAGCTTAGAATACGAAGACCAATGTAATGCTCGTTGAGAAACGAGTCGCGCGAAAGGATTAATTGGCATATCCGATTGGCTAATCCATACTTAATTGACTTATGTCTCGTAATCGAACGTCACAATCAAGAATCGCATTGGGGATCAATTGGAGCGCAGCTGCGGAGAGCACGGATTATCTGGATAGCTCTTGCACAGCGAATGGATCGTGATATCGGAATGAGGAAAGAGCTGGAATGACAATGGTATTCACAGTCACGCCGTATTACATTAGCGGATATGTGGCAAGACGCTGATTGGAAGTGTAGAATATAAATTCCGATCGGTAATCATTATCACCCGTGTTTCTATGCAAATAAATCCTTGACGCTCACAAGTACAATAACTAGTACAGTAAGCACTGTCTCTGAAAAGAACGTAACACTGAAAAGCTCAATGACCGAAAGATTTAACGTTTTCTAAACTTCACATGTTTATCATTAATTCTTTAATAATTTTAAATAAACTTATTCTTTATCTTTTCATTAGTCTTCACGAAGAATTTTCACTTTAATTCGAGGCTTAGTTGCTCTCAGCCATTTTTGGTAATTTAGAAGAAGTTAAAATTCTGTCAGATTTTCATCTTAAATAAGCCATCTTCGATAACATCACTTGAACACGGGATAAAACACTGAATTTTAATGTAAATAAAATACCCCGCGTCTGATCCGTTTTTTGAAAATGATGCTTATATAACACTCCAGTCAAAGTGCTTCAAAGTCAGATAGATTATTATGAGGAAATATGAGGTCATGATGGTGACTCGTGGTACAGAGCTATCACGTAAAATGACTTTAGTCCTCCAATTTCTTCGACATTTTTTAAAATCTTTTAGATTAGATATACGGAGCGTTTCGTAAGATCCGTTTCCAATCTATCAATATCAAAGGCACCTACCGACATCAAGAGACAATCTTTGCTGCATTAGTGTCGACTCCAATATGAAAGCCTTGTAGCAAAATGTGATGTGACAAGACGTGGACACGTGCATACTCGCACGCATATATATATGCGCGTATATGTTGCAAAGCGCTGACTTAATAGCTAACGATTACGTAAAGTCTAGGTTTTTTATCCATGTCGCGGTGTTCTCTGGGAAATAAGCGTTCTTCTCCTCTCTCCTTTCGTCTCTTTCTGCCTTAAGAATCGCGAGTGATCTCACAGGAAGTGACGCCCTTTACGATCATCGATATAAATACGTGCGCACGCGACACAGAATGCCGATGGCTATCATTTTATTATCCGTTCCCCTCCCTTCTGCTTACAAGTTTCTCTTCTCTCTTTCTTTACGCTGTCGTAATTTCTTTGCAACTTAGACGGTTTTTCAATGATACAACTTCGCTGTAAATACGACATAAAGAAGAGGATGATAGTGATCATAAAGAGCGCCGTCGAAAGGAGCCGTATCTTATCTATAGTTCTGTTTTATCGTTGACCTTCGACCCGGTCATGCGAGCACGCTGGTTCAGATCTTTCATGTTTCTGATTGTTAATAGCGTATCTCAATTTCAAACTATTCGGTCTTAATTTGTTAAGCATGATAAAATCGTTAGCGGTAATAAAGATAAATCCTCATCGGTAAAAAAATGATAAACCTCTCGCATGAAATAAAAGTTATTTTAATTCTAAAATGAATACACACCCTGGGAATATTTTATCTCGATCTTATTCTGTCGCATAATGGGTGTGATAATGAGTGCACGTTAAATTGTTCTTAATACGAACTTTTTAAATTCGTACTCAATACCTTATTTAATTCAGTACATTACGTTGACAGGAATAATGAAATAGAAGTGTAATTATATTTCCTTTCAGTTATTTCACAAAAGACCATTTATTTCTTTTTTCATGAGCGCGAATAAATGAAATCTAATGTGACTGTCGTAGTTACAGTTTTTTTTCTCTCTCTTTTCTCTCACGAGTTCATCCCTATCGTAGAATGTATAGTAAAAATGCGATCATCGGAAATTTCGTAGCCTCGATTGTATGCTACCATTCGCTCGTTCTAGATCGTAGTCTCGATTCAAGTTTTGGATTCGCGCCAACTATCGAAAATCCTCTACTTTCGAAGCGGTAAATCGCCCGCGTCGCGTGTGGCCGCAGGAAAAAGAACGAACACGGAACGGTTCCAACTACTTACGTTTTCTCAATATATGACTACGCGCTTTATCGAGTGTTTCCCAAGAGTTCTGATTGAAATTAAAAGCAGACGAATCGAATCGTTTTAAGCGGAATATTTTTATAGGAAACGTATAAAAATTTATTACAAGTTTGTAGCAAATTTATCAGTACATAATTCAACTTAAAAAAAAAATATATATAATTAATATATATGTGCTATATTTTCAACGAAGTTAATTTTTAAATAAATAAAATTTTAGATTAAAATATTTTAATCTCAATTCGCAAATGTTTTCGTAATAAATACAAGTATCAATTTGGAGCAAGTTATAAAAGTTTCCAGATCTTCCTGCGAAGATCTGGGACTCTGGTTGCTCGCAATATCAAAACTCTTGTAGCATACAAGGAACGCTCCGTAGATGAATGCAACGATAGCAGAATTGAATCACGTGCCGTTTACGAGATACATTCGCGTATTTCATTCGCGTGTGGTCAGAACATCCGCGTTAACGACACACGCTCTTTCAGAGAATTCACTCACCGCCCAGAAAGCGGGTCGTTGCCATTAGCAGCAGAGTTTTTCACGTTCGATAACGAAGACTTACAAACTACTTTGCGACTTTTATAACCGCAAATATTATTCCGAGTAATATGAAATTCTACTATAATAATATTATCTTCAATCTTCATTAAATCTTATATTATTTTTAAGATTAGCGAGTTACTGTAGTTTGTACAGCTGTCAATATTGTTCTATATCTTTTGTTCTATCTCTTACTATTGAATTGAATTTCTTTCAAAAATTTCAGCACATTTTATATTTTTGTAGCAATTTCATTTTTCATTCATAAACCAAATTATAATAAAACATACTCTCTTATTTTCGAAAGTATTCAATAAAGTCGTAAATTGCCGAGAAATAATTATAAACAAATTCTCAATTTCTCAAATAGACAAATTTCATGTACATATTGATTGAAAAAAATATCAGTTTGGAATTTTGTGCTAGATATCGATAAACATTTGAATAACATGACTAATAATAAAAAAATTAAAATAATATATGATCAACAGAATCCAAAAGTTTAGCTTCTGTTATCAAAATCAAAGGAGATTAAACTTAAAAAAGTCAAATATCTGAGAAAAAAATATACTTTTTTCTAATTTTCATGAAAATATGTAATAAATTTAAAAACATAACGCATACAAACTGTATTTATATTTTATTTTTTATATTAAATTCACATAAATATATTATAATAAATATATTACAAAAATATATATATTATAATAAATGAAGTGCTGAAACTTTTGAGCGATATGATTAAAGCGATATAGATTAAAATAACTTGAGTGCGATAATATTGTATGATAAAAGCCTATCTTTGATCTAGTTTGACGGTTCAAAATTTAAAAAAATTAAAAATTTTTTAATTTTTTTATCGTGTTGTAAAATTGAATACAATGATCACAGTAGTATATTATCTAATTGTTTCATTGAGAACCGTACAGAATATGCAGAGTTCTGCATCTTTCGAAAGGTCGTTTATTTGTGAGCGAAGAACTTGTTGTCGAGTCACTAATTGATGTCCCAACACGAGAGAACTTCGTACAAGAACGTCGCCCGCGATTTGCCTCCATTTGTTCGGCAAGGCGTGTAAAGGGCCTAATGTCTCAGCCAATTACTGTGCATAACAGACGAATCAAAGTGCATCGTCGAGAAACCAGTTCAGCACACTTGACGTGTCCTTGTCTTCGTCCATTGCCGGCGCCTCTCGCTCTTTTGCAATTGCATATCGATCGATCAATGCAGTATCGTTGACAATTGTGTTCATGGAAAAGAATATGAGTTTTCATATAAATATTTTATGCGCGTACAATATAATATAATGATATTTTAAATCTTGTGTGTTCAAAAACGCAAAATGTGATTCATATTGGAAAAATTAAAAGCAGCAACAAATCGCTGAATTTGGAGAGCATACTAATGTTTTCCAGACGAAATATTCATGTATCATAAAATATATGGAAATAAAATTGGAATTACGTGTAGAAATTAATTGTTAATTAAGGACTAAAGTGGAATTGTTAACAGTTGAAATTGCTGCATATTACATTACAGCTCGCACGTATGCTTCCCATAACGGGTCTAAAACAGAATTATTAATAACTACGTGTTACGTTACGAACTACACGTTCCCATGACGGATCAAATAGGTCAAAGAGCATCCCGAAGAATTTCGAACAACACATTTTAACGACTTTGCATACCCTACCCGCCGCGAATCCGCCCTGGATCCTGTGAACTTTCCTTGATACTTTCTTATGTTGTTTCACGTGTTGGGCGGAAACTTAAATCATTTGACGCACCTTGCGAGCCTGTTTCCGTCAAGCTGTTATAGATCAAGATAGATTCGTTAAGCTATGATTGGGAAGCGTTCATATCAAAACGTTAAGAACGACAAAACAAAGAGTCAACACAAAGTGTTTAAATTTAAAATATAAAAAAAAATAAAATTAAAGAACAAAGTAAATACTGTATATTAATTACTTTGATAATAGTACATCTTTTCTCTTTTTTATTTCTTTTTATTATTAAAATTTTTTGTATATATTACCATCATATTTTATGATTTCTCGGTTCTAATACAGAATAATTCGGCATAAATGATTGCCAATTCATTTAATCTAGTCTGGAATTCATTATACATTTCCGCGTGATAATAACAGAATAAATAAAACATGATAATAAAAAAAAGAGAAGAAAAAAGGAATCAAAGCATTATTGTTAATAAAAATTGTTGTAAGAACATTAAAAGATAAGAATTTCATAAATCAATGTCAAGAATGCGCTATAGGCGATTATTGACTGATGGATCGCAATATTTTAGTTTGCAATTTGCCAGATAACTTTAAAAAAAATATATTATTTAAGACGCAAGCGCTATCGAGTTTGCGTTCGTTTTCTTCCCGTTTTTCTTGTTGCACTGTCGATCGTGAAAAATTGCTACAACTCTTCAAACTTTGATCAATCTTTATTTGTAATAAATCTATAACCTATATTTCTAATATATGTATTTATTCGTTTATATATATATATATAT
>NW_017259353.1:1241658-1266542 GCF_001594045.1 Atta colombica
TTTACTAAATAATAAAATCGCTGACATTTGATATTTTTAATCTACGCAATAATACAGAGATGAAGCAACTGTTCTTTATATTCTAAAAGAAGACTATATAGCGTGCTTATATTCGGATATCGAATCTGTTATCCGATATCCGTGCGATGGTCGATTCCACATACTTTCCGCGAGTCTACGGAATTACCGTCTTAAAATTCCGCGTGACGCCAGGGTGAACGCGTTCTTTGCGCTGGCGATAAAATCGAACGAGAATAGATGAATGACGCAAGGCGCCGTAAGGTCGCGATATGTATTCGATACTTATCCGTGGCCGATCAATACGGGATTTCAAAAGAAATTGAGGAAAATTGATCTAGCATACCAAAGATTATTGTTGAACGTCGCATTATGACCACACCTTTGCGATATTACCAAAATTTTATTTTATAGCTTATATACAGCAGCGATAAGAAAGAAATTTCATTTTCTCCGTTCTCCAAAATTGAATTCTTATACAAGATGCCTTAACTCAACTATACTATGTTATAATGTGGGTCTTCTAAGAAGTATCTCTTAATAAAAATTGAATGAAAGATTGCCTTTCGGTAATCAAAAGATTATCACTAATCATTTCGATAATCTGTCTTCAAATCGAATTTAATTAAACAAACATATGCAAAGTAAAATTTGCTCAAAATTAAACATATTCCAAATTGAATAAAAAATGATTTTTTTATCAATATATATTATTTTAAATTACGTTGGCAAAATATGTATTTTTAATGTTTAATGTTAGACATTTCATACTTTATTATTGGCTTTTCTATCTAATTTCCGCCAAGCAAAAATCGATTTCAATTTTGAGGCCTGTCACAAAAATCCGATACAGAAGAGTGAGAATGGATTGCATAACGTTATCTACCTATATTGTAGTGATTTCCACATATGTATACAAGTAATTATTCAATTACTGCATCGAAAATGTGTCGACAACTGTCAAGAATTATTAAAGAAAAATTTATAAATAATTCTTGCCCGTAAAATTCTGAATTTTTACGGGACACGAGAAGGAAAACAAATATTTATATTTATTTTATGAAAAAAGCAAGAAGTTCTTATCGATCGTAACAGTTCATGAAAAGATTTGGTATGTTGCGATTTATAGCATTCTTAATATTTCGACCTTCTCTGAAGTTAGCAATGTGTCATGAATTTTCATCGAAACGATTCTCATTTCAAATGTATATATTATACGATGTAAGAACTTCTCGGAATAACGTAACACCGTTGCCATTACCTTACATCATCGTCGTTACTTCTTCGAATATTCTATCAGAATACAGATTATACTTGCCACATTCTTCTCATTTGTTTATCCATTTTTATGGCATAATGCTTTTACAATTACTATTTTTATATCTTTAAATGAATGTAAGAAACATATATATTGTCTTAAATGATTCAATTATTTATCTTATTATATGTATCTTTATATAAAAAGACAACACTGTTTGAAAACACTGAATTAAATTATTTACAAAATGTTCCACATTACGGAAAATTTTGTAAATAATTTAATTTTCTAAAATATGTATATATTATATTATTATTATATTACAAAAAAATCTTGATTTATTTAAATGCATAAGATTACTCTCAAATAGAAATATAACTTCTATCGAATTATACACTAAGTGAAAATATGATTGCAATTATTATAATTTAATTATAATTTAAAGTCATTTTTTGAACTAACTACATTTTTGAGATAACTAACATATATATAGTTTTAACCACACAAATATAGTCAGTTGTACTATTAATAATAGTTACACACATTGCTTGAAAATCTTTAGTTTTTTCTTAATATTTTTATTGCCACATAAATAATAAATGAGAAAATAATTATCTTCACTACAATAATTGCGATTGGATTTACTGAACAAAAATGTATAATTTATTTATCATTTATATCTTAATATTTTACTATATTGATATTTGATTATCATAGTTTATAGCGCAATTTTTTCATATTCGAAAGAATTACATATTATTATTACTAACATTATACATAATATTAACAGCAGTAATAATAATAAAAATGGAGCTCTTAATCATAATTATTTTATCATGCAATTATAATCCCAAATATCCAACACTTTTCTCTAAGTGTACCTGTTTTTATTATTAATCTTAAATTATACACTATATTATACATTATTCTTTTTTTCATATCTACCCAAATGGATTTTTGCAATAGAATTGTGCTGTTTTTGAATTCAATTCAAGTTCGTTATTGCAACGTCAAATCTCGCTACTGTCAAAAGATTATTAGATTATCAGATATATTTAAGATCGGCATTTGAGAACGAAAAGCAAGCGATGATTTTGATCGTTGAGTTCGAAGACTCACCGTGTAAGCGTGATAATTCCGATGTACATCGCCGTGACACTGGACCGTCGACAGCATGTTGTCGACTGGCTGTCAATCCCTTCGAAAAAAAGACAACTGTATCAAGGCTTCCGACTATCTCCGCATTAAGCACAACGACCCTGTGACTTAACGCCACATCTGATCAATCTACTGCGCACCTTTTCACCGGCGATTCATCGACAGTTCATCAAATATCCTCGGAAGTTGCTAGCTCGGAAGTTGCTGGATCGCGACTGCATCCCGCGATCGTCGACCGGATGTCACTTTTTGACGTCACCGACAATTTTCTCTTATTTTACCCTTGCAATTTTATCTCTAACTTGATCAACTTTTCGATTGAACCGAGACGAAATGACTTGTGTAATCATCACTAATAAATTATTATTATCTTAATCCTGCATGGATACAAGAACTTGGAACAGTTTGCGATAGAGGAATTTGAAATTTTGTCCAGCAGCCCGGAAGGACGTGGCACGTTCGATGGCTAAAGCCGACACAGCACGAATGGAGAGCTCGCGCGTTTCGAAGCACGCATGGATAGCGATAGCGCTTAGGCATAAGGAACACGCATGCGTGATGCCCCTGGCTGGTTTGCGCGCCGTGTCCCTCGCCGTTGCCTTCCTCCGCGTGTCCCAACATCCCCCTCATCTGACATTTCCCGGCTTTTTCAGTTAGCGCCGTCAATGCTCTGACAGCTCGTCTCTTCCAACAATGCATCACATATCACGTATTTGCATCGCGAAACTATATGCAAAATTTTTAAAATATTTCTCCAGGACTAAATTAAAATAATCTCGCTGCAAGAAATTCGAATACTATTTCTTGTAATCTCAGAGTGCATAAAAATAATAAATAACATAATAAGATTATATTATTTAATAATATTTTGTGTTAAATTGATATTAAACATTTTTTATAGTATTAAAGTAATACAATTTATGAGTAAGTAATGAAGAAACATAAAAATAATGTGTTTTAGAATGTAAATTCTAAGATAAATAAATAATATATGTGTTAATTTAATATCAGAAATGTTAATTTTACTGAAAAAATATGCTTTTACAGCAAAGTTGTGCTTAGAAATCGTGTCAATATTATCTTTTTCTTATTAATTTTTGATACATTATATTTGTGTTATTTTTCAACATATTCATCCTTTATTAAATTAACATAAAAATTTGAGTGGATTATTTGAGAAATATGAAACGTTAAATTTAATATAAATTTTCCAACTGTGTAATTTAACACTGCGATAGAAGAAAAATAGAAAACTTTATTATCATAATTAATCTCGTCATATTCTCGTTAAGATAATAAGATTTGCGGCATCAATTCTCCATTTCATTTACAAGCTATTTATAATAGTGTGGATTAAATTAAATTTCATTACATTCAACAATAACGCATCGAAGGACCGATCAATCTTATTACTGGCCAAGCTGCAACGCGTAACGGATTTATTTTGCGATTATAAGCGGCGGCTTTAAATTATTATTCCCTACTGTATCTCGATCGATTATCGATATAGTTTGGATCCAAGATGCTCCGTCAATTTTACTGCCTAAACCGGTATCGCGAGACCGATCATTTGTCTCGATCCGCGTATTCTCTAGATCCTGTCGTGTCATCGTTGTCCTTAATCCACGCTCATATTCTGATTGGGCGCAATTGATCAATGATCTTCTTCTTTAATTTTCGAAAATACGTCAAGGCTCACTTTCGTTACCGACTGTACGTTACCTTCGTCAATTATTATTTGATTCATGATAACGCGAGATTAATGATCTTGAACAGAGAAGTTTAATTACTCCGGTTGATTATGCTGCGAAATACTTCAATAAAGATTCGTGATATAATATGCAGAAGTTACGAAGACTATGTTACGAAAAAGATGAAGCCTTTTAAAAGAATCTTTTTGGACGATAAATTTTATGTTATACTAAATTGTGCTCTAACGAATAAATATTTAGCTTAGATTAACCAACAAAGGGTCTTTCTAGTTTTGTTTATTTCTTCATATCAAAGGAAGAAAGGATGTAGTAATACCGAAGAAAAAAAGTGCTCCGGGCTAAATACAGATCTTACGTTTCACCGCCTAAAATTAGCAATGATTTTCTGCACAGGTATGGGAAACAGGAACCGCCAACGTCAGAACAATAACAACGATCGATGGTTCCATTTCACGTGCCATATTAATAGAACTCAATCCAAGTCGTAGTTGCTGTTAATATTACATATCGACGAATTTTTGTTTTCAAGAACTCACAAGTAACAGAATTTAAGCGTCTTTTAAATTTATATTTTTAAAGAACCTTTGTAATTCGTTTATTATTACATACATTAAAGAAAAAAAGTGTTTGATCATGATATAACTGCATATTATAATAATTATGATTAGGAGCTCCATTTTTATAGTTATTATTGCTATAATGTTAGGAATAACATTTATATATTCATAGCTTTACAAAAAAAATATACAGTTAGTACATAAAATGGCTATAAATTATAGTTGAATTATGGTAATTGCAACCGTTTTATCTCTTAGTGTATATTTATTTCTACGTGTGTACATATAATGTTCAAAATGTCATGGTTTCTGCTACAATTAAGAAATATTTAATTGATAATAATATCGTTTTGGGTGAATGAAAAATTTCTAAGAAGACAAAAATATGCAAATTCACTAATTCTTAACAAAATTGCAAACTTGCAAATATTTCTGTATGCCATTCGACAATAACGTGCGATACATATCGTATGAATAAGGTTTCGTACAAGAAAAATCCTCGCGGCATTGTGGCAGCAATGAAGATCGACGATCTTTGAACAAGGAACTTCAAAGAACCATCCGAGGCGTCTTTTCATTACGACGGAGATTCGCGATCGATAGATCGTCCCGGTGGGCGGTCCAGCATCATTTTTTACATGACCGGTGGGTGACTGTGGCGCGATAAATTCTTGTTTCTTGCTTTTTCCTGTTTTCATGTACATAATCGATGCATGAGCGAAAAAGATACGACATTTTAACGAGCGCATTTCATTATCTTCAACGTGCGTTTTGTACAACGTGTATATATCGCGCACAGCAGTAGTTGTCTTCTTGTAAAATTAAAAAATTTACCGCTGTGTATGTTTTATAAATCACGTTTTATATTAAATTTTTTTCCAATCACAGATTGCTGTTTTTTAAAATAATACAACAATATATATTATATAGCACGATGAAGAAAAATTACTATATGACTATAATATTGTCTTCACAATCTTATCATTAGTTAATAAATAAAGAAATGTATTATTAGTAAAATATGCATAAATATGCAGAATCTATACAGTATAATGTTAAAGTTAAAATGAATGCTTAAAGCTAGATGTACCTGAAATTAACTTTTTATCGCAAAAAAATAGCTTTGCATAATTTTTCAGCGGCGCTAACAAACCAAGATCACGCGAGCACCTCGGCACGACGCTCACCGAGAGCCATTAATCTCGTCGTTGACTCTTTAATCGCTAATTAGCCAACAATTTATTCTCAAGCGTAGCTCACGAACGCATACTCGTCTGTGTCTGTCGCGCGAATTTAAATCCGACACGGCCACGTCCGATGAGAAATCGCATCGAATTTCGGGATGCAAATGCAGGCGAGAAAGCAATTTCGCGGCGTGCGCGTGTTGGTGCGCGTTCACGCATCGCTCACGAAACCAATTAAAGCCGCTCTTTCGCAGCGAAGGTCGCCGCTTTAAAGTGCACTGACAGGATATCCGCGAAAGCCGCGAGACGCTGATGCGGGGGCGCGTACGGTAGTGGTGGTGGTGGTATTTTACCGGCGAGCAAAGCGGGTGGAACATTTTTCATGCTTCCAACATAAAATCCTAGCGAGAAGCAGAGCATTAATCCTTCAGCGGCATCGAAGGTTCCTCGGCGGAACGGCTGCAGGCAAGACAGTTCATAAATTTCGATGCACTTAGAACGGCGCGCCAGCTACCCCTTCGACGCATCAAATCTTTACCCCGGTATCGAGCAATCGGTAAAAGACGAGACATGGATGGATGGACGAAAATGATAAAGCAACTAGAAACAATACTAACACTTTCAATAATTTTGCATATCTAGAAATATTTTTACACTTATGGAAGAAACTGTTTTGTAATGATTTAATAAAATAAAAAATATGGATATTATATAATGTAATTTTTTTTAAATCTTGCAAAAAGATTGTAATTAAAAAACGACAATATAAAATAATTACATTAAATATTAGATCAAGTAATTGCATTATTGTTAAATCTCCATCTTTCATAACAATGAAAGCTTCCGTGTTTTCTTTCATAGGAGAAAGACGAAGTACTTCAAGTCCGGAAAAGGATTCTTTTATTTGTCGAATTTTCTTTAATAGATTATAATTACTCTGCATTCTTTCGATTACAAAAGTGATTCAAATTACTATGGATACTAAGGAACTACGATTTGCTATTGAACAAAAGAGAGAAAATTGTAAAGAAATGAGAGAAAGAGAGAAAGGGAGAAAGAGGATTGAGATGGTTGAAGTTGCGTATATATATATTGTATACACCGTAGCGCTATATGGAGTAATGACAAATCGTTCGGGTAAAAGAATGTGTTGCCGAAGTAGAAAAATGCAAACTCTGATAAACGGTACGGAACTGAGAGAGAAATATTTTCTTTCCTCTCTCTCTCTCTCTCTCTCTCTCTCTCTCTCTCTGCTCATTTTCTTTCTCTTTCCTCGCGTAAACTGACACGGTTACTGGGAACTATGAAAGCCGAGTGTGCTCTTAGAATAAATCGCTTTTATGCATAATGCGGCATGCGATGTGTCGTCGAGAGTGTTCCACGCTCTCTCGATGCTTCGTTTTGCTTTTATCTTTCAAGGTAGTCTGGGGAAAAAACTGAATTCGCGCTTCCGGTTTGTATTCCTCTCGGAGGATTCACAACCTTTTACCTTGAGATTTAATAGATTTACTCGCTCGACTAACAAATCTGTTTAACACATTCGCTGTCAGTGATGCATCTGGCATGTCAGCGGGGCTCATCCCCAATTCGTCATGACTGATGAGGTGCATTAGGATTCCTACTGAGTTTTCAGCATACGTTACAGAATTTGACATTCAAAAATGATTCATATATCTTGTAGAGGGTTTGTTATTATTGTTATGTACCGTTAAGCAATAATTTGGAAAAGAATTTTAAACTGTTCAGAATACATTGACAAAATTATTAAAACTAAAATTATTTTAATAATATTATTGTAATTAATGCAGAAAGTGAAATATCCCTATCAATCATATTTTACAATGTATATAATATATTATAATGAAGATTTAACAATATTGCATCTAATATACGCAGAAACTGCTTATTATTAGACTTTCGAAGCATATCTAAATTTACCCGGAAATTATGCCTATAAACGGCACACGCTAAACAGACCACGTCTGGTATCTACACCGAGAGTGCATTCCTCCCTTTCAGTCTGTTAAAGATCAAATCCAGGAGCACGGTGCAACCTCTTTCCAGTTACCGTAAATAAATTGAAAACATTTACGTGTGCACGGCAGATGTTAGATACGTTAGATGTCTTCGGTTGGTAATATACAATATTCTCTTGAAAGGAAAACATAAGAGTTTGAAAAATATCGACGATGAAAGTTTCGAGTTTGCTGATAGTCACTTCGCTACATTTTATGATCGACAGTAATTTCAATCTTCATTCGCAAATGTAGGGAAATATTCAATAATACAGATACGATGCAATTCTGTTCTATTAAACAGTAGCAAATGTAGAAATTTCCATTCTAGTTTATAAAATAATTTGCCACTGCTATTAATTTGTAGATGATTAAAAGCAATATTAATAAAATTATATAGCAGTCGATTTTAATGAAATTATAATTATGATCAAACAATTTATATATTTCGTGTAATTTCAAAATATTGATAAAACACGCATGTTGCAATAAATAGAATAAATATTGATTCAATATTTATATGCGGAGTCGTTATGAAAATACAAATAAATTATGCTTAACGATTCGTAATAACAAATTTATATTATAGATATTTAGTTTGTAAATTTGAACGATGGAAATATATTGTATTATCAGATAAAATCTGTTTGCTAAATAAACCGTAACGCATAGTAACACAAAACTCTACTACGGTTTCAGTGAAAATTGTTATCATTGTCATCTATAAGATTAAACTAATGTTGGAAAAGTTTGTTTTGAAAGTCCTAAAAGGATTGCAGGGAGCAAAAACATGTCTGCATGCGAATAAACATGTTCAATTGATTATAGGAAAATTATGAATTTGATTGAGATTTATATATTTTGTACTGACATACTGATTTTCTACTTAAATAAAAAACCATTAATTAACCATTAATTATAGATGTAAAAAATTCAGAGATAAAATAAAATTATTCGTGAAGAAAAGATAAACTGAGATGTAAAGTTTTTCCATTAAGTACCATGTCACGTTTCAGAAGAAATAGAGATAACATGTACATTTTTAAAATATAATTTTTATGTTACTTATGAACAAGAGAGAAAATTTTACTTTATTCATGAAACACAAAAACTATCTAGTGAGACACCGCGGGATGTACGTTTCGTCAGTTAACTATGCAAATTGGTGACACGAATATGAATATGCAAATCGTAATATAGGCTACGCATAGAATATTTTTGTATGCGAAATTCGGTAAAACTGCGAGTAGCAAAAGTCATTGAAAAATGCGCAGGATAACAAGCGATTGCCCATCCAGCTGCGTCATTATGGACCGCGTTGTATCCTGTCAACGGTCTAACAATCTCTGATCCTGTTTCCTGACCTTTCGTCGAAACGGTTAGACGTGAAACACGCGTACAACATTTCTTGCACCGATGATGACTAGCAGCTGCAAGATTCTCAAGGATCCACTGCTTCTCCTTTTCTCTTTTTTCTTTGAATGGCCGACCCTCTTAACCCTTTTGGCGAATACGTGCTGCAAGGAGCAAGGACGAAAGGCGAGAGAACCCTTAATGGAACTTTAGTTAAAGCGGATGGAAAATTAGCAGTCGGGACATGTAAGAGGTGAGATTAATCGCCAACGTATTTAATATTCACACCGTTGAAACATCCAAGAGTACTAGCTGTACTGAAATATTTAACCATTTTGCTTTATAATTCCCTCAATATATAATATTTTATTTCACATTAATTTATTATAATAAATACAAATAAAACAGATTTGATATACTTTCATGTATTTTAATTTAATCATATATCCTAATCCTCGTGTCCGAAATAGTCAAAAATCCAATTTCCAAGTTCCCAAATCACAACTGCACACTCGTGAAAATTTTATTGTCGACATACATTCGCGACGCGAAATAACTTCCGGCAATGTTGGAGAACATAACTCACAGCACGACGAATTCGAATATCTGGTGGTAAAAATCGGCGCTCGTGGCGAGCGAGTCGGTCGTGTTAAAACGTCGCTCCATTATTCTGGCGAGCCGGTGACTTTTACGAGCGCAGCACGAGCGGTCGTGCAGTTATCGCAATGTTACATCGCGAAGTTACGTCGCCGTGATTGTTGCGGGATGAACGTGGCGCGGCTGTATTCGGCGTTTTACTGATCGCAATGAAATCCGGCGATTGAGATGTTAATTAGCAAAAGATACGCTCTCCCCATTTCTCAATTCGCGCCACGGGATTCCCAGCAAGACTAATTAACTCGCCGCAGCAGCAAGTAGTCTCCACACCAGTAAAAAGCGAATTAATCACGTGCTATATCTACGACGCTGCCATCGTCGACATCGTTGTCATTGTTATCATTGACAACGCCGTTGTAGAAGTTCTACGACGGCCAGCCTACACGGACCTCACCTAAGGCAACTTATTTGCTAGCGGGTTAGTGACTTCTCTTTGCATATCGCGGGTAATCTGGTCGAGGAGTCTGGTCTCTGGCTTTCAGTGTGGGGCGACTCGCGCTATCAGTCACTCTCGGTGTAATCGTGATGCGCGCCGCACCCGCGATTATGACGTCTGGTAAATTACGTGCTATGGTGTATGATATGATACTATTTATAGTAACCACACGATAATAAACACTAGTGCGTTTCTGCGCATTAGAATATATGTGATTAAAAAGAGAATAGAGAGGAGATGAGAAGAGAGAGAGAGAGAGAGAGAGAGAGAGAGAGAGAGAGAAAGAGAGAAATGTTACATGTTAGGATAACCACGAAGAACATAGCTGCTTTCTGAAAAGAAATAGGTCCGCTATGTTTCGTGACTTTAATAATTTGGAAACAAAATAAAGAAACTCTATAGCAAATAAGAAACTCGGTATAACAGAATACTAATGAAGAGTAATACAATGCTCAACTAATTCAATGTAGTAACAACCAACTTTGCTAATTGATGTTGGCTACATGTAAATATCGCGTATTCGTTTGACATAATAATATTAGGGGGCATTAATTAGCATTAATAATAGCAATTGCAATCGTTCCAGTTTCATGAAAAATGTCATAATAACATTATTCCACTATCACATAAGTTTTTTTTTAAACAGGCAATGTATTTGTTAGCAATATCCATCTCTACTTTTGTGTCTGAATTTATTTACAATTAATCTCATTTTTCTCGATTCAGATGTTAAGATGAAATATTAGAATTAAACAAAAATTATTGTTATATAATATTAATATAAAATGTAAATCATTATTGATAACAGATTGTCAGAGTTACTTTGTTTACTCATCTGTTAAAATAAGCGATTTTATGTTTGTCTGGTATCTATTACGTAAATAAGGAATTTTCTGAAGAGGCCATCGATAGCAACGCTCGCCTTTAATCAGCTAACGTGTTAATGATATCAAACTGCAATCGCACGCATAATTGAGTTGCGCCAGATAATTCGATTTATGCTGCAATCTCAGGTTGCATCTTCAAACAAATAAGACGGAAACAAAAATTCCGCTCTTTAAATATACATATTAAGATAGAATACATTAAAATAAAGATAGAATATATCGAAATATTACCATTTTCAAAATATTATATATTGGATCAATCGCACTGTGTGGATAATACATAAATTCAAAAAAGAAAATTTTCGTTTTCCAATTAACTGAACAATAGTAGAATTTTTTAAATATTTAAATACCAAAACAACAGTATTTTTGAGCAATACAATTTTAATGAAAAATTTTTTTAATTCTTATTTAATCTGCGATCTTTTCAATTTTCATTAAAAAATTAGAAAGTTTTCCTGCTCTTGCCGCATCATTTTTCTTTCTCTATGTGCACCGAACTTTTTTATCAGAAATGTAATGTATCATAATACATCATATCCGTTTGCAGTTTACTAACTACATTTACTAACTACGATAACGCGAAATCCAGGTCATAATTATGTAATTAGGTCGACAGTATACAAAAATGAGATTATCGCGGATTTCTGAATAATTAAAACGTTGATGTCATGCCGTATCGATTTAGTCGGTGTATCAAAAGTAACCTTTCAAAGCTGAATCTGCGACGAAATTGGATAAAAATAAGATTAGTTAAGTGTAAAATATTGCAACACGAATACGAAGAAACACAGCAGTTTATTTGCAGAGATTAAATCTGCGAAAACAAGATTCTTGGTATCTTAATTTATCGTATAACTGACGAGCATTTTATTTTTTCGCGGTATGTTATATCTTCGAGGTAAACGACGACAATAAACACGCGTGCGGTATCCACAATTCGCAACTATGGTAATAAACCGCTATGTTGCCAGGATGTATTATTTGCGGTTGCTAATTCATTTGCAGTATTATATTTGATGGAAGATTGTTCAACAATGTAATTGTTTCAATCCAAGTTCTAACAAGTCTGACATTCTAAATCTAATACAAATTTTTAAAATTCTGTGATGTAGAAACAATAACATCAGTTAGTGGATTTTTATCACGTATTCTGTTTTAATCTCTTAACCCAGAAACAATCGTCTGAGTATTTTTATGTCAGAACGAAAAAATATGAATTGTTATATTGTTTTGAATATTGGATATTATTTAACATATATTTTTTTTAATAATTATTCTTTATGAACCTCTTAAACAATTTCATTGAAAAAATCGCTATATTTATTAAATTTAATTTTTAATTTAATTTAATTTTTTGTAATAAATTAACATATTTCTTTTCATTTTTGCTTCACATATTTCTTTCAATTTTGTTTCATTTAATATTTCGGTTTTTACTTTTTTTTTAGAAAACTATGATTAAATTTATATAACATTTTCAAATTTGTAATAAATTGGAAGAAATTAATAATATACAATATCTGTTGTTAATGCCTTTGCGTTTACACAAAAGAAAAATCAGTTGACTACTCCCGGAATGGTCCTTAAGAATGGCAAATGCAAAACTTCAGAAGCTTCAAACAAACTACAGAAATTAGGTTACCCGAGAAATAAATTCCCATCCTGTTTCCTCGTAACAAACGTCAGTACTAATTTCGCAATTACGTATTCGCCATCTTAGTCCGTTTCCCGACAATACGACCAAGAAGAGATCTTCATCTGCCAGTCGCGCGAATAGGGGACGACCTTAATCCCCAAACGTCACGTCAAACATTCTCTTCTCGGCACGACGGGCGGGACTTAATTCCATAAAAGACAAACTCGCGTCGCCAGGAGAAATTCAATTTATGTGCGAGTTTTGCATAACGAGTACGCCGCGGTGGCCACGTATATATAAGCCCGATAGTTTCTCATTAAGCTACGCTGACCCAGAACCAGATCCCACAGCGCGAGCACAATGGCACCATCGTCAGGGGTAACCACCCCCTCGACTGTTGGACCGGTTCAATTGGATGTACAGCTTGCATACCGATAGTCTCACGGGAACAATGCTGTGCGTAAACCTATATGCGCCGCGGTACATATCCATGCAGTCTTCTGTAGTGACGCAAGCATCGCTATAGCAACACATAACATTAATGCCAAAGAAAGAGCGAAATTTTTGTGCGCACACAGCTTCAAAATTTCTTATTTTTCGAGAATTACAGATGGCTTTTTTGAAAGCTTCTCGACTCAGACTGAAATATGCATCTTGCATTCGTGTCAATGCGCATTAATATCAAATCGGGAAAAATCTGAGAAAAATTGTAGAATAAATAATTCCCAAGATATTGCCAAAAAGTAATTTCGCGAATACGCTATTGGAAAGTCGCGTCAAACTTTTTATTATAAGTAGTTTCTTTTATGAAAAACTCAAAATTTTTAAACCAAAAATATTCCAAATGTAACTGTCACGCGTTGTCTGCTGGTCGGCTCTACAATATTGAATGCATGCAAAATGCACATTGAACGTGTTCACGTGTGTATCACGCTTTGTATTGCGCTCTGCAAAAGCTGAGCAGTGCCTCAATCCCTGACCTACATGGACGACGGAATCTCAAATGGTGGTTAATGTATCCCAAAAGATTTGAGAGCCCAACTCAGCGCACTTACGCGGAGCCTATACTTGCACGAAACTTGCATCACAAAAAAACACAACGACAAAACACAACGCTTCGCATTTCGCTTCGTATAACAGAGATAAAAGTTTATTGGCCTTTCGAGGAAAATGTCGCTGGGCCGCATCCCGCTGCGCGACTTACAGCTCAACATTTTGCACGATGGTCGTGTCAGAAGAAATTGTTTCTTGTTACCTTTCGTGAGGTACAGAGTGCCACGAGCTCAGGTGGAATCGCAAAATGTCGCTTTCGTGATTTCACGGAGGTACGCGAGATTGGGAGAACGATATACGCCAAGAGAGTAAAGCATTGGAAGAAAATTCCATTCCAATTTTAAATTACCTTAAAATTTTTAACATGTCAATTCTGTCTATATGCATATTTAAGATTACATACACTGAATATTTCTAATTAAATCAAGAAAATGGCCACAAGAATAGCATTTTGGTTTGGAGAATAAATAAAATTTAATTAACAATTAGAAATTCTGTGATTCTTTGATTCCATTATTTTTATTGAGCCCTTTTGCTGGTTTAATCAGAACATTTTTCTCAATGTAAATATGATGCAATTAAAATGCTAATATTAATTAGTAAATATTTTTCAGAAATATAAATACAAAAATATTTACAAATATTCTTATAAATAAATTCCTATTTCCTAATAATTTGAAAAAATTATATTGGCGTCACATTATTTAAAATTATGTGCGTTATTCTATTTTTGCAATTGAATCTTGCATATTACCTAACACTAAATTGCAATAGCTTCTACATTGCATTGCACCCTTAATATAATTAGCAGTGGGTACTCACCGTAATTTGATGATTAGTCGGACTAGGACTAGGGCTGGGAGTGGAATTTGGCGTAGAGAGCTCTCCCGATGCCGGCGAAGGCGAATTTGTAGTAACGCCACCAACCGTTGGAAATGCCCTTGCTGGATCGGCTTGCCATTGTTTATGAATTTGCTGGGACGTATCTCGGAACCGCGCGCCCTAAAGAGCAAAAAATAATTTTATATTAAAGATGTTATAAGACGAGATATCAGAGATAAGATGAAACGTTTTCCAAGTAATTTAGAATATATGTCGGTCGCTTTATTTTCTGATTAAGACATCAAATGTAATTTCTTGCAATTTTCAATAACAAAATATTTAAAATGTATTATTTTAGGAGTAATTCTTAAATACTAAGAAAAAGATAATTAAGCAGCATTTGAAATATATTCACCGCGATGTTTCCTTTTATCGGAATATAATGTTTCTTTGCGTGTAAACGCGTGCTATTTGACGGCAATTAATATGCTTCTTTCTAATGCGCTGTTGAACACTTGCATCCTTGAAGAACTAGATCGCCCGCATACGCGTCATATCATCAGATGACACAGTTCGATTAGTCTCGGATATTTGCCTCTAGACAATTGTATCGAGACCGATCGCCTCGCTCCGCCGATCCGACAAGTCTAATTAGAATAGCCAGCCTACACGATTGCCGTAAATAAGGTCACATTCCCTGCTAAATTTTACTTTAATCTGAAATACCGTTAACTATCTAGTTTCACATCACTCTGTAAATGTAATGATATCATTCAAATTATTATACGCTACACATTAAATTAAAAATAATAATCGTAAATGAAAACTTAAAATGGAAGTCGAGTTCTTAAATGCTAATGAACTGAAATCTATGGTTAAGAAAATAATGGCTAAAAATAGTCATTAATTTATTTTTCCCTTTTCTATATCACGTATATGGCAGTTCTCTTTTTATATTGTACATATATGTATCATGATATTATTTAACTTAATATATCAAATGAGAAAATATATGTGTCAGTCGTATATTATAACGTGTATCCGCCGTAATTAATAATTCTATAGTGGCTGTCAAAATGACAGCTGCCTGGTGTAGAAGGTTCGTAGAACCCATGGCCGAACTACGAAAGATTGCGTGCATGCGTGTGTGCAATCCTTCAAGAACAGCGTTACTCGCGGATGCGATAATTGCGCTTATGCAACGCCTCACCGTAATAGCAATTAACGTCGGGGGAGTATAATAGAGACCGGAGTACAAGCGGAATCTCTCAAGTAAGCGCGTGTTCCGAATCGTGGCCCGTGCCTGCCAATCGACGCTGCCTTTTTAAGACCCGAGACTTCGCGAGCGCGAGCATGTCGGCGAATTACGGGGAGTCAATCTAAAATTTTTCACCCATGTCAAATCGGCGCGCCCGACTGCCATGGTCTCGGAATTAATTTCGCGAGGAATGAGGCTAATTTACATCCGCTACAGCATTCCCCTCGCAATCGCGGCCACATTGTATATAATAATATCTAACGTCGCGTCGTGTAATCTCCGGCAGATTGCATGCCGCGATTAAAGGATGCATTTTTTGGAAACTCTTCTTACCGCGCACACTGCGCGATATTAAATCTACTGCATGCACGTGTCGGTCAAAGTGACATTTGCAGAATGAATTGGCAAAACAGTTGGTGTTTGGACAGCCATGTATACATAGTGAGAAAAACTCTCTTTGAATTTTTTTAAAAACATTTAGTTTTTGGGAACAGTTTTATTGTCTACCGTGATAAGCTTCTTTTTACAATTACTAGAAATTACTGCAGATACTATACAACGCATACGATAAATAATATGTAATATAATAATAACGAATTTATTAGTAGAATTAAGTGCAATGCATATATTTATATATGTATATTATTATTTTATATTCATAATTTTCAATTTTATGAAAACACAACAATGTGCCGAAAATTGAAATTAAATGTAAATTTCATGAAATTTTTATTGCAAATCCGATTTATGGCATCTTAAACAAATTGGGAAAAAAAATTTATGACTTTCTCAACATAAAATTTATGTAAAAAATAATAAAAATTAATATAAAGGAATTTAAGTATATTTTACCCGATGTGTCCTAGATAGAATCTCTTTTTGTGAATCTTGATTTACGAGATATCGAATGGGGAGGCTTTTGTGTGCGTGCCATGCCGATCGTATGTGCTCATATAAACATGAACGATCGAGACTAACTGTGATTTAGCCTCCGTCTTTCATGATGTTGCGCTGAGAGAGATCCAGCACGATCGAGATCGTCAGATACAGTGGCATTCACGTGGCGATTCGGACGATCTACGTGGAGGTCGACTACCGGATATGATACAACGGATTGAACGGAATGTGTGCGAGGCGCGTTTTCATAAACAAAAGCGCAGTTTAAATAGCGCTTCAGTTAAATCACGATTTATAGAGGATAAAGCAATGTTCCGAAACAAAACTCTCTTCCGACGCGATTGTTCATAATGAATCGTATGGTCCGTATCGTGACGTAGCAAAAACTTTGCTGTTTATATTGCAGAATCATTTAGATTCACAGATAACCAATGGAGCTTTCTCTGCCTGTAATTTAAAACTTTAATTAAGTGCAATTGCAATTAAAACGAAGGTGTTGCCATTCATTACAATAATATTAAAGAAACACCGATAATTTTCAATTTAACACCATTTATTATCAATAAACAGTTTATAGTCATCTCATAATATAAGAAAAAAAGCATAGTATAATCAATATAATTTATGAATATAATAAAGCATAGTATAATCAATATAATTTATGAATATAATTTAAAGTAGATAAATTTCTCGTCTTTTCCGCCTGTAATATAATATTTCAATTAATTACAGTTGCAATTTAAACGGATATGTTGTCTTTCGTTATAATAATATTTTAAAAATCATCGACAAAATAATTTTCAATTTAATGATATCTGTTGTGAATAAATAATTTATAATTATCTTACAATACAAAAGAGCAATAAATCAATATAATTCATAGTAGATAATTTTCCCACAACTGTTTTTAATTTAATAAAATTACTTTGTCAAGATTTAAATATTTCAAATTAAACGGTATCCAAACAATACAATTTTTAATTTTCACTTATTATTAAGATGATATATATTTTTTATAATTAATATGCATCTTTTTAATATATATGATTTTGAGAAACATAGAGTATTTTATTATTTACAAATAAATTGTTATAATTAATCAGCAAAAAATTAAATAAAATTTTTTATAAAAATATTTTATTTGTACGAATACCTTTTGCACTTACTACATCTTATATTTAAAATAATAATCATGATTGAATTATTATACGTTATTTATTAGCAAAAAAAGATCTTTCATTATCAGTCCTTTCTCTATTGAATTACTTATCGTGATCACACGAGAAAATTGACTGTTATCTATCATGTAATCCCCATGTGAGCACACACGGTGAAAATTGATTGCATCGCGGTGGTAATGTAACGCGGCGCAATTCTGCTTTTTGTTGCCTGTTACGACCCGGAGGAACGACATCATCTCGTTTGCATGTGCGACATCGCTCTCTCGCAAATTAAACGCTTCGCGAAATTTTTCAGGATCAAGTGTCTGTCGAAGCGTGAAAGCGAGCGCGCGCGAGTTTCGCAGCGGTGTATGTCGGTGTATGGAGCGCAATGTTATCCGATAACCGAGACGATGCACCTTTTTTCTAGTGTTGAGGTTTTGCGTTGAGGTTTTGATGTATCGAGAAGTTCTTGAAATCTCACTGTAATTCGAAACGTGCTGACAAATGGGACCGCGGTGAATCTCGTTGTCATATCTCATATCTTTCGGTTTGCACTTTTCAATATTATTCCATCAAAAAAATGCTGTCATTCCTAAACTCATGAATTAATATTGTCATCAGTAACTTGAAAATTTTTAATGAAATACCATTCGTTTTAATTTAAATAATTTCAATGAATAACATTAAAAGAAAAGAAAGTTAAAAAATCTAAACGAGAAGAAAGTACGAAATATATTTACACACAAAGAAATATATTTATATCAAAAAGTTAAAAAAAAATGCTGTCATTCCTGATCGACCTCGTCTATATTTGAATCAGCATCGTTATAAATAACCTGAACATTTTTAATAAACATTTTTAAGGAACATTTTTAATGAATCGCCATTTGTTTTAATTTAAATCATTTCATCGAGTAGTGCCAATTAAAAAAGAAAGTTAGAAGATCTGGGCGAGAAGAAAGTATGAAATATTTATCATATTCAAAAGAGAAGCTGGCACTCTCTCTTCTTCGTCCCCTCAAGAGCCACGTCATGACGCGTTCGTTATTCTCGCGTCATTAAAATTAAACACGCTTGATGGGCCGACGAAGTGTTGGCATGCCAATCGGTCTCGTCCGTCTTCGAGGCACGACGTTGCGAGGACTAATCGCGCGATCGCAAAAATCGCGAGGCGCGTCGAGGAGGAAGCGATCGCGCGCCGAATTGAAGTCCCTTCAGATTCGATGCTGCGGTGCATCTCCTATCGAACGATCTTACCGCGTACCTCGTCGAAGAGGTCGTCCAGTTCTTTCCGTAGTATCTTGGCCTTCATCCCGCGGGCATTCCTCACGTCGAACTTCCCGACGTCTCTTTATCTCGACGCTGCGCGGAAGAGAGCGAACAAGAAGAAGGGTCGAAAAGGAGAACGAGAGGAGAGTTCCCTTTCCCTTCGCTCCTTCAAATGTCACGAACCGTGCTCCGTTCTCTCTCTCTTGTTTCTGTGGGTGTTCTCGAAAGCTTTTTCTTAGACACATAAATAGTCGATGACGCGCAGTAAAGTACGAGAGAAGGTCGCGCGATAATGATCACGACGACGGGCGGCCGATTCTGCACTCTTCATCGTCGTTGCACCAACCGGTCACGTCGGTCCATCATTCATCGCTGCTCAGAGTCTTCATTCGACTGGAACGTGTGTCCGAAGCGATTCATACGAAATTACATTGACACATAGTACGTCGCATCCGACTTTTTACTGGAATTTTCATTGGTATTTCTTTTTTTATCAAAATGCTAATTTAATAATGATATTATTATTTTAAAATTATACAGTTAATATTTTAATATTACTGTAACACATCATTATTATTAATAAACGAATCTAATTAGAGAATATTGTGTTACATTTAGCTAAACATTCAATAAGTTGAGAGAAAATTCGTTCGGTAGAAAATTATATAATGGAACAAATAACTTTAATTATAAATAATTCATATGTAATATCTCGATAATTACTGACGCCGATAGTTGAAAGCTGGCAGTACTTTTCGTGCCGACAATATTAAGCATAAAGATTTATTGGCCCATTCGGTAAACCCGTAGTAATATTTTCCTCGCGTTCTGGCTTCGACGTACAAATCCACGCCTCGAATTCGCGTGACTTCGTCGATAAACCACGGAATCCTTTCAAGAACTTTGAAAACGACATCAATTCATCTCACGTGTTCGTTCGTAGCGCATTGACATATTTCTCCCTTTCGAAATAAAAGGGACTTTGAATATATCTGACCATAGTAATTCTTCTAGAGATAAAAAACTGCTTGTTCAACAGAAAGGTTAGCATTATTAATCATCGAAAAGACTATTACTAAAATTAATTCATTTAAGACAGCATATTTATCATGCTAAACTTAATTCAAAAGAATAATTTACTTCAAAAAATTGCATTTTATAATTTTGATGCATAATGTCCATCCGATTTATATTTCCTTTCTCTGGAACTATTGCTTTTAAATTCGATTTGAGCTCCATTGAGGAAAACAAAAACACAAAAAAGTATCTTTGCTATGAACTATAAATGATTTTACGGATTTGAGCACAGTCCGCAGGAAAGCCTCCATTTGCTCGAACCCATATCCTTGAAACCTAACATCTACGCTGAATGACCAAAGGCTCATTGCTTTTTCTTTTCGATCGATACTTTTATTAGCGGTGTATCACGTTTCAAGCGCGTACTGGATTTCGTGTCGTTACAAGGATATCGATGTATCGAGTGCACAAAATGTGTACGGTTTCTTGGTGACAACGACGGAGAATGGCTGCGGCGATGTTCTCACGACACACTCCAGTCTCCGATCTGATCGATTACGATCTCTTGGTTTCTTTCCAGCATTCTACGAGGATTTCCGCGTACCATTAATCTCGCGAGTTAATGTTAATGCGAAAATGTTGAGTCGACCGTGAGTTTCCAGCAGTCCCCCAATCGTCGGAGGGAGCTAATAAATGTTTCCCGACTGCACGCACTATTGCGTAGACAAACGCAAATTATAAATTATGCCGGTGATAATAATAGTAGTAAAAGTCACCGTTTCCTGTGAGAATTCGCAATGCATTCTGCTCGCGTTCGTAACGGTAATTCTGTTCTACAATTTCGTTTACCATCTCTTCATCGCGACGCGCGAAGCTCCGGTCGTAACTTCAGACCAAATGACTGGAAGGATTATTGCTCGCGTTCAGCGCATTAAACCGACTATCCGCCTATCTTTCGTGGCGCGTAAATGACACTGTACGTCCAAAAGATGCACTTGAAAAGATGTCACTTCTAGCCTTTCGCAGGCAAGATAATCTCTCACGACTTTTCATCCCAACTAGCACATCTCTCGCGCGAGCTGTAATAACCAACGATATGTTTAGTCCGACGTAAACACATCCCGCAAAACTATTCAAGCGATTTATCTGGCTTAATATCTGTGATTCGTTGCTGTCACCAGCGCGAAGATCTTTCACGACCTTTGTATTTCTCTCTCATCGGCTTTAGTTCGTTAGACAATTGAAGGGAGCGAACATTAAAAATCCCGATTGTCTGGAGTTACTTTTTAATATATCGACAGAAAGAGAGAAAGAGAGAAGGCGTCATTTATTTAGCGTCCTGAGAATAAATTTTCCTAAGCGTTTAAAAAAAATATATAATAAAAGAAGAAAATATTAAAATAAGACTTTCATGAAATTTTTAATTGTTAAAAAACATAAAAAGATGTATATAAAAAAATACAAAAAAGAAGAAGAGAAAAAGAATTAAATAAAATAAAAGAAACTTAGCAAGAAAAGTAATTAAATATGCTTAACGCTTTGGACATCGATGATTGTAGAAGAATAGATAATCATACAGTTTATACTGAAAGATGAGGAGAGAGAATTCATTTCTAACATCAAAGGAAATTTTATTCCATAATTTCACAGCAGCATATTAAAAAAGTTTTTTTATAGAATTCAGTGCGACATAAAACAGTAAATTAAAATGTTATTCAAAACCTTGTATCGTGCGAAATTATTTTGCCTCTAAAATCAAATACAGAGAGAGAGAGAGAGAGAGAGAGAGAGAGAGAGAGAGAGAGAGAGAAGAGAGAGAGAGGACTTTCTGTTGTCAGTTTTCGAAGGACTGATGATAGTGTGCTCTAAAATACATACAGACGTGGTAGACCACGCGAGGAAGAGCGAAGCCAGATGACTCTTCTCCTCCGCAGCATCGCTTCGGGGAGGATAAACGACCTGGTGCGCAAGATCGAGATTATACCGGCAGCGAAACCTCGACGTTTGTACAACTCTCTGATTTAACAGAGGAACGCTTCCCTTTTTTCGCCAACTGAATGCATTGTAATCCTGGATATTCTCGACTGTGCAGTGCACCAGTGAAATGTAAATAACTGTGTAAAAAATTTTGTTCCTACGTAACATTGGAGAAATGAAATAGAAACGGAAATGTTTTGTGTAAAATTGAGATTAAAAAAGATTAATCGTCGTTCAGAAACAAAATGGATGTCGATAAAAAATCGAAGCTTCCATTAATGTTATTGAAATAGTTCGAACTTAAACGATAATCGATAAATTCTCTCACGGTATTTTCTTTTTATTCCAGAATTAAAAATGGAAGTAAACGACATTAAGCGATAAAATCATTTATTTTCATATCTAAACGTTTACGTGATATCATAAATAATAGTAATAGGACAAGTTTAGAATTAAAAATAAAGTGAGTTTCTTTATGACAGCAGCTAACAGAGATAAACTCAGTGTATCACTCTTTGTTAGACCGAAAATTGCGAGCGGAGATCTTCCATTTCCTGAGCAAACGAGCCCGGGTGGGGAATTACGAGCTACGGACTTACGAGCAAAACCTCAATGTCCACATCAACTCCGAGCCCAAGCTATGCGCGCGGCCGTTTCCACTGTCACCGTTTGTTCACGAAAGAAATTCAGGTTACATGTCTGCTGCGCTTCGTGCTCGTGCTACGAAGTCTTCTCTTTAAGAGTATAAGCGATCGGACCGTGCACGTTTCGCGAGCACATTGGCCAAGGGATACTACACCTTGATATCGTTTCTCATGGCGTGCTATCGGAGTGCTTTTATAGAACAGATATGTACGCGCAACATTTATCCGGGCCAACAATAAACTGTACAATTTCCACCGTTGCGACGATACAACGCTCGGGACATGACACTCCACATGAGAGCGAAATATCGTGTTGCTGTGTTTAAATGAGGGTGTCGATTCTATCGCAGGACACGATGCAACATGACGCGATGGGACAAAGTGCTACAGCGATTTAATGCTATGAGATTATCGTCAATATCTTGTTGAAACATGACAACAGCACAATAAATTATTATTTCCCCGCGAAATTGTGTATTTCATGGATGAAGTTGTTTACATTAATTAGGAAATAGAATAGAATTAATTGCATTTCGATGATGAACAAAATGCTTGAATGCGGATTTATAATACGTTTTCAGATTTCTCTACTTTACTTCGAAAAGATATTTTTGCGACTTAATAATTTGTCATAAATTATAGAATCATCTATGCTTGTAATTTGTAATACATATAATACATCCCGGTAGAAACACAATAATATATAGGTCGTTTCTGTCCCAGCAGTATTACGTTTCGCCGGGACATTAGTAACGAAAAGGTCAATTGATGACTCGGGTGGCCTAGAAAGGTCAGACACGAGCACAATGAACGGTGACATATTCTGCGTGGGGAAAAATATTTTCCCAAATTTATAAAACGTAATTTCCACGATAATTTTAATAAATTATGCAACGGGAAACATTTTGCAATCGGAACTGCATTATTATCGTTATTATCTCCATTGCAATGGCAGGTAATACCATTTATGACATAAGATAAGCAAACAATCATCGCTCTCACGCATTGCTACTAACTTATGCTACGTGTCGCTGAAACACGTGAGAATGATCACGCGTAAAGCAAGCATGAATAAAGAAGCCTCTATACTTTTTCTTTGTGTAAGATACTATCATAACAAAATTCTCGATTTTTCAGAAATTTAAAATGAACAAACATATTCAGTCTCATGGTGTACAATTCTATTTAGAAAATTAAGCACATTAAGTTCTGTTATAAGTAATTAAATTAGTAAAGAGAGAGAAAAAGAAAAAATTAATTTAATTTCATTATATAATTTATATTTTATGCATTATAATAAATAATAAATTTAATAATAAAATTATAAGAAATTTATAATAAAGTTATAATAAAAATATTATTCATTTCTCATAAAATCACTAATGTTATTATCAAACAGAAATTTATTGGATAATACTTATTGCCATTCAAAATTTTGAGATTCCAGGCTTTGGTACACCAAATAATACGGAAAGATCTTACGCTTCATATATACTTATTAATCGCGCGAGACGTTACTATATCACTTAATTATAAATTTAAAAAAAAAGTCAACGTTTTTAAATAACAAGGTCAAATATTGCATTCTCGTTTATAATTAAATTTCGAAGCGTGAAACACAAGTTTCATGGACCAATAACTTCCACGTAGGATAATAACGTCTCTCAACAGTAATTCAAGATCGTCAACGCCCACGCGTCTGTTACACATCAGCATTGAAGTATGGCTGAATGCATAATTCTATCGGCCGATAACCAGCCAGATATAATCGGATTACACTTCTTTTTGATTTGCCAGTTTCCAACCACAATTTATCTCATAACGGACATACAAATGTTTATATAATTACATCGCCCTTTGCACTTTACGTCATAACATACGCAATCAGGCAACATATATATATATATATA
>NW_017259353.1:1266642-1275824 GCF_001594045.1 Atta colombica
AAACCGAGACATTTGAGTGAGCATAACTCGACAATAACATTTGTAAGAAACTTATTAATATGCGTTTTTATTTAAACTTATAAACTTTACATCGAGAATGTGATATATGATATTATTCGGTCTAAATGCACACAAATCGATATGCAAGGTAAATAGGACAGACAATTACCGCATGGAAATGAGTATCGAAATCCCTCTATCATCAATATAAACTCTCGAAATTTTTTATTCATTTTAGAGAAATGCAGGTGCATCAAATTGATTTTACTTAAAAGAAATCCAATATTAAAAAATTGTTTTAGATAATGCGCATTTAATTACTATTGACCGTTCCTGATTTGCAAATTTTCTATTATATTATTAATGTAAAATAATATATAATTTATTGGATAGATAAAATATTAACAGTAATTATCGAGATATTTTTATCTGATGTCTATTTTCTTTTTATTTAAGCTGATATTAAATATTTCAAAACACAGATGCGTAACTTAATGAATTAAAAATAACCATAAAAGGAGGTATAAAACCAAGGATCCCTAAATTCCAAAATTCTCATCTTGCAAACTCTATATAGCTTTAAAAAAAAAAAAACCTTTATTTAGCGTAACTCACTCTCGCGTACACAACACTTTTGAACCATCTAATTTAAAAAATTTATTCACAAACACTAATTCCACAATATCAACAAGATACCAACTTTACGCCGAGATGAGATAAGAGATCAATTTGATCCAGAGAAATTTTTCGAGAAATAAAACAAATTTTATTAAATAAAAAAATCCTTTTAATTTGCCATAAACACTATTCACTGTCTCGTAACATCCCAAATAGTTCCCTGAACTCTTTCAGGATCTGAATCTCCCTATCCGTATTTCTCACGCGCGCTCGCGTACGCTTGCCATACGTGCGCTCACACGTGTGCACGTACGCCGACTGGCCGCTGTATTCTGTAAGCTGTTGTGCGCACACGGCGAGTCGCGGGTGTCGCGGCACTCACGACTCACGATCCACGCTCACGAGTCACCGAGAGACGTGCGTCGCATGTGCTGTGCCGTTCGCCGTGAGCACCTCGGCATGCTCTTCGTCTTTGCCGTGTCGTACCGACATCATAAAACCGCTCACCGAGAAAGTGGGAACTGGAGACCGACCGGCAAAAACCGCAAAGGGGATTTCTGCTATGGCTGCAACGACTAGAGTTTGCTACCCCCGCTTGCGTAACCAATGTTCATGCAAGGATATGACGGATTGAGAAGGGAAGGTTTCCTATTTCGCGTTCAGCTGGAAGTAAAAAGCTGCCTGTAGTAGCGATATCAAGATACGCGAAGCATTGAACTATTTTCCAATCTCGGACATTCTCCGTTATTCGCGAGCTATGTGAACAGAGCGATCGATCGGACGCAATCGGTTGATGTAAATATATTTTGGAGACAGGTGGACAGATGTATGTTTTGACGAATGAAATAAATTCAATATCGATGAAGATAATATTTGATCAAAATACAACGTACGTAAAGTTGAATGTTGAAATTATTCATAAAAAAAGGAAAAAGAAAAAAAGAAGAATTTTCCTTCTCATTACGTTTTATATAGAAATGATCTAATTTTGTTAGAAAACAACTAGGTAGGTTCTATAAATAATGCTCACTGTGGCTGCTGTTGCATGATTCACTGAACATCCGGCATGATAGCTATAGATCATATTCGATTAATTTTCTTCTGGTGGGTTGATCGTGGACACGCAAGCAAACTGATATATAGTCAATTAAATAATAACTCTTTAAAAAGTTCAATTAATTTTGATTACTGCAAAAATGAAATGATATTATAATATATTATTTTCACAATATTATTACATTTTCATTTGATAAAAAGTTAGTTCGGACAGAACAGTTACAAAAATAACTTGAACAGTCTACTGTAGACTTTATCGCAGCAATTTATTTTATCATAAACTTAGGACTTTATATTACCCACTTCTATATATCAAGGCAGTAATTATGATAATAATTGCTATCCACATGCGTCATATACATAATATTTAATTTTAGGTCGAAAGATCATAGACTGTTGCAAATGTATTAGCGAAGTTTAGCGCAGCGATGGCGACGAAGGCCGCATTTATGCTTGCGTATTCAATAAAAACATTTGACGCAGCTGTATCGAGATAAATTATAACAGCGTATCTGACAGCAACAAATGTATTTTCATTTACTATTAAACAGCATTATTATTTCAATATTTTTTAACTTTATGAAATCGCTAAAGTTATACTGTGAACTTGAAATCGACAATATCTGTGGTCAGAAATAATCTGATCAAATATAATCTATTTTTGCATTTAAATCAATGCTGTCTTTATTCATTATGGTGCAAAATATCTATCTTTGATAGTATTCATTAATCTTCAATGGCACATTAAAAATAAAACTATTTTAGTATAATTTTAGTATAATTTAAAGTATTTAAAATATGTTAAATATGCATTTGGCTGAAAATTTTTTTGACAAGCTTTTTTTAATATTTTAAATATTTTCAAAAATTCACGAGAATGAAATTGCGAAAGATTTTATAAATATACAGAAACACAATTGACATGTTTCGAAGCATTATTGAAATTTACAAAACTGCGAAGTATGACATTAATGTCTGTCGCGACGCAATATGTATGTAGCTTTTGTGCTTATGTAACGAAACGGATATGTGATTCGTCGCACGTTAAAGTGACAAATGATATCGGCGTAGATAACAGTCAGAAGTATTATAGGTATCGCAGGTGATCCCGCGTGATCGCAATCTTAAACAATCCGAGGTAATTAGAGCTGGATCGCGCACTCCGTCCTAATTCGGTGTTTAATTAATCCGTTTATCGATGCTAATCTCTCGCGTATTGGCTTTATATGTATGAGCGTCACGTACACGACCGAACAATGAGTCTATTACGGCAAATATAAGGTTTCCTGGTCGCGACTATTGCACCTCATTGAAGCTTCACTCATAACAGTAACGACAGAAAGCTACTAAATATATTTTATCTGATAAGAAAAATAGGATTTTACGTCGTAACATTTGAAACGATTAACATGACTCGCTGTCTTATCTGTTTCAATTAGTTCTTCGAGCGGAAACGACGATATCTATCTAAGTCATAGGACAGGACATAAAAATCGAATTAAACAATAAGTCGCGAATATTACACTTTGTCGTTTGCAATTAGTCACGACGAAGTTCGAGTCAAAATACATGACATGAGTAATGGCACAAACCTGACTCTATGTGATGCAAAAGTATAATTAATAAAGATAGCATCGTGCGTGTAGCTAATGGAATACGTCAGATAAAACATAAAAGATTAAAAGACTCAGGCAAAATTGTCTTCAACTCGCTTATTTTACATACAGCACTCTCACAGATATCACAGTACGTAAAAGTGAACCGGAGGAGAAAACCCGTAATATGAGGGCTTAAAACAACTGAGATTTCCGTCAAGATTTCAACGATCTGTCAGCGGAAAGTGAGCTGAAGAGCGTCGGAGAATTGTGGTGAACGGCGAAGAGAACATTGGAGAACGTGGGCACGACGCCCACGCCGCACCGCGTACGTAATAAAAAGTTTGCAGGATATCCCTACGCGGAAAAGGAGCACCGCACATCCTACGTCGTACCGCGCCGGTACCTACAGTAATGCGAGGTCGTTTGCATGACGTGAGATTTGCACGTGCGCTCATTTCTTTGCGTGCAAACGGGGAAGATTCGAACTAGTTCTCCATTGACGACAGCATGTCGTGCAAGGACGACGGACAATGGAGCCGAGGAGGAAGAAGATCTGAGTTATGAGACGTCGCATAATTGCACGCCGATTGGCCCCGCTGTGGAATGCAATTTGTCTCCCGGCACACAGCGGCCGTGTATTTGCGAAAGTAATTAAGATGCACGCCACGCGAGACGAGGTCGCATCGGCTCGTAGTTACTGCTGATTGCGCCTGAGTTGCGTCATTTCAAAATGCTTTTAACTTGCACGCTAGACGGACGCTTTAATTAATCGAGAATTTTGTTCAAGTGCACGGACATTGCCTATTTTGACCTCGATTTAAATGTTCACAGAAAATAGTTGACTAACGACATAATAAGTAAACATCAAGTGAAAGAAGACGTAATATTAATATTATAATTCACACTTAACAATGTAACATACGTGTTATATTTGTATTGTTCAGAATAAAATTGTAATATTGAAATTGTAATATTGTTATGTTATTATTAATTGGGATTTACTGGGTACGAAGTAAAGCGAATCTAGATCTAAGTTTTACACAAGAATTGCAGAATAGACGAAAAGATTTAAAAAAAAAAACATTTCTTTCTTTAATCTTATATATCTTAATTTTATATATCTGATATTTTATGGCGAAACTATTAAGGATTAATGCGGCGAAATAAAATGAGAATATTAGAGATATCGTTTTATGTTTTTCGCATAATTGAATTGTCTCACAGCAATTGTAAAACTGGAGTTTCGAGTCGAAGATAAGTAAGACTATCGTCTCTCGAATTCCTCGCAGATCGCAGTATCTTCCCCCGTATCGTCTCGGTTGTTAAGTCGCTATATCACGCGTCATAAAGTTGAGCAGCAGCGTTTTCACAAACGTTATCGCCGCCACGTGGTGCAAAAGGTGCGTGCGAAGCCGAGTGTTATTATGGCTCAAGTTTTAATGGCTTCGTCGAGCTGCTCGCGTATCAGCAGTGTGATACAACGACGGTGTCACGCAATCGTTCGGCAAATAATCCGCGTCATGTCGTATTATGTTATGTGCAGTTACCGTAAGCTGTTTTATATTTTCTATCAACGGTCTAACGAAATGTGTATTTTTTAAATCAGAATTGTGTATGTATTTCTAGCTATTAATCCAGAAATAGCTGTCTGATTTTTTTGCATAAACAATCATATGAGATATTTTCATATCATAAACTAAACTGGTTATTATTAACAACATGATGTATATTATTTATTGTTTTTCGAGTATTTGAGATTATGAATTTGGATTATGAATTTGGATAATTTTTTGAAAGGATAGAAATCAAACAAATATTAAACGGAATTAGCATTAAAGCTTATTGTGACAGCATTTCTAAAAAATAAATATTTTTATTAATGTATTGATTTTTTATTGCAAATTTTCGATACTTAAAGATTTGTAAAGAATTATTAAAATAATTATTAAAAAATATGTTAAACGATATCCATACAAAACAATACTTTAAAATAATTCATATTTTATCGCCGCTGGAACATAATAATATCTCAGGTAACAATTTCCAGGTTAAAATTAGTTCTTCAAACTAATCATCAATTTTAACACCGTTGAATATTTAATTTGTTATTTTATCAGATGTAACTATATTTATATCATAACTAATCCCAAATTCTGCTTTATTAATTCATAATAATAATTTACGCTCATGATGTTCTCCTCTGGGAGATTCCTGTTCAACTCGATATCTCGAAGGACGAAGGAAAGGTAAACCAGAAGTTACTGCCAGGCGTACTGGATAGTGGGCATTTGAAGCAGCACTCTCCCACCGATCGGCCTAGCCGGTCAAGCAGCCACCCACTTTAGCCAACCACCCACGTGGGTACATAAGCAATGCGCACACAGTTCTGTAGTGTGTTTGCATTCCTTCCCTTACGATGTCGTAGTAGCTCCGGTCGGCCACTCAAGAGTGTACCTCAGCGTGTGAGTGCGAGGAGAAGAAGAAGAAGAAGAAAAAACCGGAATGTCGCGAAGTCGTCGTAGAAATTATTGCTTCCAGTTATTGCCGTCGCTACCAGAATATTTTTCAAAGAGTGAATGTCTTTCTCGCGTCCCCCATACATATTACACAAATATGCGTGAACGAATGACGGCTGGTTTCCTTTAGCATAAATATTTTAGATAGTCACTGATGACAATGTTTACGTGAAATATTAAGGAGTAAATTTTGACGTTTCTTGAGAAAGGTACGGTAATGCGTATTATGTGCAGGAAATGGATGTGTTAGATATTTAACGAACTCATCCCAAGACGCACACGAAGAGAGGAAGTTCTACAAAACTCTATTCCCAGAAGAATATACGAAGTGTACCAAAAGTTCCATAGAGTGAAAAGAGCAACAAGTTTTCATAAAATTTCCTCACAAAATTCTGCGATATCTTACTCTTTCAAACTTCTTCGTAGCTGGGGACATGAATTTTATTAAATAGAAAGTGGATATGCACTTCTTTTAACTTGACAACGTTACAAGAGCCTTTCTGCTTTTCTTACTTGAAGTTACATGAAAGATGTTTCAGAAAGCTCACGAAATTGTTTCTAAAGAGAGAATCAATCATATTGAATCTTATATAAGACCCTTACTACAGTCTCTCTATGTCTTCCGCAATAGTGAATAGCTCCAATGTCCTGTGTAGACCAGATCGTAACTCGATTCAGGACTAACTTTCCTGGCGATCGATAACGACACCGTGCAAAAAACAGTGATTGTAAAACAATGATTCTACAACATCCGGTCGATCCAAAAGCGAATGATAAGCTTCGTCTCTCTTTAATCAACACAGTCAAAGACGACTACTAATTAGAACAAGCTTCGACGCGGAATGAATGGACGTCCGACAATGTAGACGATTCCTTATCTTCTAATAGTACTACGAAGTCTTTCTGTGTTTACTTTCGATAAGCCGTTGATCGATAAGGGGAGTTATGCCGATGCTGATCGTTTCATTGACCCATATATGGGCGCACAGTTACGTGATGATTGACGAATATACATCGGACTCTATTGGCAATCAATTTCGATTTCTAAAAATCTGAAATTTGAGAATACGTTTTAAATTTACAAATAATCGATTGTCAACCAATCCACTTATTGCAAGATAATAATAAGGCATTACGATCATTCTCTCTCAACTCATACGCTCTGCATCGGACATGCGTTTGTATAATCTGTTTTTCGATTAAGCTTACATGAAATTAGTCTGACTGCGGAATAATGAAACAGTATTCGCATCAGAATGCTATAATTCTGATTTGCAAAACTTTGCAAAATGTACTTATTTTTATCCCAGAATGCGGCAAGATAATATTTAGAATACATTACAGGTTTACAACTTTTTTTTGATCAAAGAGTATATATACTAATAAATGGTTAGTAATACGAAAAGATGGAAGAATTTAAAAACATAGAATAGATGTTTTGTATTAACACGTGATTACTATGTAAATACTTTACTGTAAATTACAGAATGTATGCTATACTTTAAAACATTCTGCTTTTCATCACCATTCTGAAGCACTCATCAATGCAAGAGCACTTTGTTTCAGCATGTTAAAGTATCTTGAATATAAGTGCGCGGTATATCGAGAGGACCAGAAGAAAGCTTTCAATTACACTTGACGGCCAACAAATTGTTGGAGTACCAGTCACAAAGATGCTTTTACCGAAGGACCAATTTACCGGATGTCTATACGGCTTTGACATTATTATACACATTAGTTCGTTACAATATTTATGTTAAATTTGTTGATAAATTTAATAAAATTTAATAAAATTTTTATAAAATGTTTAGAAATTTTTATATATATTTAATTCTTCTACATGCATTACTATTACAAAAAAATATTTCATTTGTGTTAAAACTTTTAATAGAAATTTTCAGTGTGAAAGATGCTTAAGATCGGGCCAACGTAGGATAAGATTGGTGGCCGAACAAGGGGAGATGAGGAAGGACGAAAGGATGAGGCCAGTTGAGGTTATTCGCCGATGTTGTGGTAGCCACAGTTCCAAGGTTGCCGAGATTACGACGAGGACGTGATCGCTGGGCCAATCAAAAATACACACTATTACGTTATGCTATTTTTTAAAAAATATTTCATACATTATTTTTAGATGACATTTTATTCATACATGCTTTAAGAACTATGTATACAATGAGAATATGAAAGTGATGAACGTTTTCTTGCTTCAACAGTGACATAATTCAAAAAATTTGTTTTCCAGAAAAGGAAAAAAATTATTTTTCAACTTGACAGAAAATTATTGATTAATCAAATAATATTAGTAAAAAGAGTACATTCTTAACATCAAATATTCAATTCTTAAAAAAAAATTCTTTTTGAGTTGTAACGATTTATAAAATTTACTTCTGATGATTGATAGAATAATGTTTAACTCATTCATGATAATAACTTAAAAAACTTAAAAATCATGTTTTTTAAGTTATATTGTTTCTGAAACGAAAGAGTCATATAACTTTATCCAGTTAATTTATTAAACAAATAAAATGCTTTATTAAGTACAAAAAATTGTCATTTTAATTTTGAAGTTCCCCTAATGTATCTTATATAACCTAATTCATATAATATCACATAAATAATACAAATAATATATAGAGAAATGCATGGGATTTCTACCGTTAGAAATTCTTCTAATACTGTATAAATTATAGTATTATATAGCTACAAATTTTTCTATAAAATAAATAGTATATAAGATTTAGTAATTACGCGAGATTTTCTTTTTAACGTATCGAAATTATGTAGACTGTAGAGAATTTCTCACATCAGATATTGCATGATAATGTTCGAGCTATGTTCTGCGAGCAGCAGGTATCGTGTTACTTAAAAATCACTTAACACGACGTAGGTACAAGTCTGAAATATTTGCATATACCGCGCCAAACTCGTCTTTTCTCATCTTCGGCTGTGAGGGCCGGAATTGCGACCGGATGCGCGCGGACAACGCCGATTTAATGATCTAATATTATCGTTGACAGTTTGGAAGAAAGAAGAGGGAAAGATGAAATTAGCATAACTGGCCAAGAAAGATGAAAACAAAAGTGGTAAATCGCGTCGCATTGAGAATCGACCGCGCGTTGCGGTGTCGTGTAGCAAATAAGCTTCGTTATCTTGCGAGATCTCGCATTGAATATCGTATCTCTTCTTAATTGGTGAGACAAACAAGGCCGAAGAGATTCTCGTATCTCGGCATGAAATTTCTTGCCTTTAGCCGCGGATCATTACGGCGAAGACGCGACGATTAATTATTCTTTTTGAAAATGTACCGCCCTGCTACACCAATTCTCACACTATTATTTATTCCACTACATGTGTGAAAGAATTTACTGAAATATAAAAGCTTCTAATAAAATAT
>NW_017259353.1:1275924-1283205 GCF_001594045.1 Atta colombica
AATATTAAGTAGAAAATATATTTACTAAATCATATATACCAAGAGTTAAACAATTTTGAAAAATTTTGCGCTCAGTAAAATTTTCGCTCAGGAAGGAAAAGACCCAAGAGGCTCGTCAGAGATAACAAATAAGATCATCCTTAAGATAGACTTAAAGTATGCAATTTCTAAAACATGCATGTAACTTGCATCATTTCCTCTCGAAAACATGACGAATCGCGTGTGTGCATGCACGCGAGAAATCCCCGATAACATAATAGCAGTAAGTAAATGATAATGACAAGAGGTAATTTCTATCATACTGTTACAGACGAAGCCACACTTAACTGGAGTACACACGACTTAATTGTATGCATCTCGGTCTAATACATGCAAATATCTCTCTTGTAATTATGCGTGTGAGAGCCGACGCCGCGGCATCGGATGCATCCCGCATGGTGTCGATCATTAGCCGTCATAAAAGTCCATAGCGCTCGAATTGCGCTCGATTGCCGCCTGATTTACTAGCGTAAATACTGGCTTACATCCAATAATCGTAAAATGCCGAAGAGGGCGGTTGACTTCTTCGGATGCAAGATGAATAAGATTTAAGCGCGCCCACGCGTCTTCTTCCCTTTATAAGAGCGCTTCTATCCCACTGGATGTCACCTTCGGTTCACGTAAGCGTTAAAGTACCGTAAACTTGAAAGGCGAAAAGTATTCAACGGCATAGAAAAAGGCAGGAGACAGCAGCATGACTTTCTCTTCCGCCTGGTGTTAAGTACTGCACTGACCGCGACGGAACAAATGTCGTATATGTACTGTCACCAGGTGGTTCTCCTAGTATCGTAGAAGCTTTATATCGCACAATTTTACATCGCCATGGCACTGTCCACGTGTGGAATCTTAGCGGTTTTGCAAAACGACAGCTTGAGCTAGAGCAAGTCCTGAGCTGTTAGTTCAACTAGAACAAGTTAAGCTGGAACTATACTCATGGACGTAATTTAAGAGAAGGATTTAAAGGATAACTCTCTCCCCAACAAACATTTCTTTATTTCTTCATTTTTAATTATAAAAAATAACAACTTTACCTTCTTTTTCGTCTCATTTATTATACCCCTTTTTCTTTTTATTTAATTTTATTTTAATACCATATTTTTCATAATATACTTAGCAATTAGTTTCCCATACAGAAGATATTTCTATGCTTTTTTTCTGAATTTTTAAAATGTTATTTTTTAGAAAAATTATCATGAATATGCATAAATTTATTAATGCAAAAATTATTGTTTATGTAACAAGAAAATTGATATAAACGTGGCTCTGTTACAAATAATTTAATGTTTTATACTAAATTAAAATAAATGTTAACTATATATATTAAAAAACACTATAATTCCAATATAGTATGATTTTCGGTGATCATTTTTAAAGTGTAACTAAAATCTACTTTAGCAATCCTCTTAGAAATTTGTTAGCGTTAAGTCTGTCTATAAGCTCATGGTCTAATTTTCAGACTTCTCTTGAGCGCAATATACACCGTTGTTGCAGAGAATAGTTGTTAAAGCGAAGAGTACCTACAGCAATTACACATAATAGCATGAGATTATGTAAAATCATTTCAATACCTTTATGAAATGTTGTATACTCCTTAGTAATTATGCATGCATTATAGTGTAATTTAATTTCGTAATTTACTGCGTCATTGTTCTTGCGCACTTACAACAGAGCCTAAAATATGTACACACGCAAGTATAAAGAGTGTCCATAAAAGGATAGTAACAAATGCGAATTTTGTGTCGCCTTCACTTCAATTTAGGGGCAATTATAATTCATCAATGTCAAACATACATAATATTAATATTTGCACAAAGAGATAAGTTTTACCGAGTTTTATACAGCCGTATTTAAACCTCTGCAGTTCGAGAGAACGATTCAATAATACCTGGAATATATCGTTAATTTAACAGGCGCAAACGGCGGCGCGTTCATGGAATTCTACGGAAACGTGGGTTAACTTTGTGATCCATTGTGACATTAACAAATTAACTAAAAGAAGAATTGCTGATAAATGACAAAACATTTCTAGGAACTAACGATAGTTAGTTCTAACGAAGGACTAACGAAGTCCTTGCTATACGTTGTGTCATATACTTTTAAAATCTCTAGATATCGATAAGTGATTAATAAGTGATTTAAAAACAGTGATATTTAATATGACGAAGTACATTTTACATAAAGTTTTAAAAAAAAAAAGGAGGCCCGTAAAAGTTAACCAGTGTCTATTACTACCTTCAATACTACTGGTAATGTAAATTTATTATTCTTCTAATCTGATGTAATTATAATTTTGTGTTATTATTCCTGATATTATAGTTGACTTTTTACAAGAAATTTATCCTGCGCGTTATCTTCAATACTATTGGTATTAATTTATTATTTCTTCGATCTAATGTGATTTCAGTGTTGTTATTCCCGATATTATAAGCAACTTTTAATAATAAATTTATAACGTATAGAACTGATAAATGTTAACAACTAGCAATGACAAATCATCAAGACAAAAATCGGCATCTCTATTCTAACTTACAATTTAACATGCGCAAATGAAACGCATTCCATAAGAAAATTACCATTTCACAAAAACGTTCAATTTTCCGCAATCGTATTTATCTCTGTTATATTTCGCAGATAAAACCTTGCTTGTCGCAAAATATATCACAAACTAAATTCATAACAATGCGTACTTTCCGGATACGAAATGTCCTGCTTCACCCTCAGTCTTGGACGAGTCTATGCAATCGATCACGGAGCGGTGAAAGAGTCGAACGAAAGAGGCTACGCGCACAATTCTCCATCGACCTTGGGAGTTCGCTCTTTCTCTCCTAAATCCATCCGTTCCGCTCGCGGACGTACAGCGTGACATGCGGCGTGAATCCTCGCGCCCGCCGACACTTGTAAACGCGAGTTTAAGAGCGGCGCGAGACGGAGTCGAGAGAAAGAGAGACACCGTCGCGTCGTCGGGAACAAAGTGGCCGCAATGTTCGCGGTCTAACGGCCGCGTTGGTTACCGGTTTGTCGCACGAGAATGCCTACTGTGAGTCACGAACACACGTGCACGTTGCGCGTCGTGTGCATCGCGCGTGCATCGGCGGCTGGAGTCGAGGCGGATCGCCCACGCACGCGACAGCGAGTCGAGCGTGCAGGCGCGAAATGCGGCCTCTAATCGATGCGTGCATGCGTGCATGCGTGCGTGCGTCCGTCGAGCCACGAAAGATCGATCATCGTGATTATCGGCGCGACACGGCGATGGTAGGATCGCCAATGGCGAAGCGCGTGTATTCCCTTCCCGGGGCTGAAAATAGGGTTGAGATTAAAATAAACGATGCTGTTCGGGGACACTGCGTCATTATTTTTGCAATTCGCAAAATACATCGAGATATTCCATTAAAATCTATTAAAACATAGAAATTGTAATTACTTGTCGTGCACTGTTAAATTTCAAAGCAGGAATGTAACTCTATTGAGTTAAATAATATTTTGTTATTTTTAACTTTATTTGTATCAAAATGTAAGTCAATCTGTTTCTGTGATTCATTTGAAAACAAATCATGTACACGTAAGTAATAATAAATTCAATCAAATTTAATATATTTTCTTGAAGTAAAATTGTTTAATCTCATTGATTTAATTAAATTAACGATACGTTAGAGGAGGAATGATCTATAAATTAAAAATAACTCAAATTGTAATAATTTACAACAGTATGTGCATGAATATATTATATATTAGTGATTATATATTTAAAAAATCAGATATTGTATTACGCAAGTTATTATTTCAGACATATAAAGTATTATTTTTAAAGTTAGTGTTTATACTGCTTGAATACCTTTCACTAAGAGAGCTTTAACAATACCTACAGTTATAAATTAAGCTTATATTAAATAGTAACCTCACAAGGCAGAAAATTATCATTTTCTGTTTTATTTGAAATTATTGCTTAGATCGAATTACTGTTTACGATCGTCTTAACGTCGGCAAGCATTATTATTACTTCTGATTAATATAACAATTATATTACATGTGTACTGTGACAGATTCGCAATAAATACTTCTATATCGACTTAGGTGGAATAGTATCTTATTTAATATTTATGAGCGTAGAGCGCTACTTATCACGCTCTGGGTGCATCTTTCTCTTCTCTTTCTCTCATCTGGAGTCTCGCTCGTACCTCGTAGAATATCGCGGAAGCCTATCGCGATCAGCGTTGCATCCGTCGAGCCAAGCGTGACTCGTAATGAAAGTTTGCAATTAGCGTCCTATGGTGCTCCAAGGAGTCATGGATAATAAGGAGCCCGACCTGACTAACCATTTGTTAAGATCTTTTAAATAACAGCTTGCGTGTAGCTCGAGGTGAGACAGGTCGGTGTAACGTTACCACGCATATTTATCATAAATAAAATCTACACAAGCAAACGAAACAACGAAACTTCTGCGTTCATCCCACTTGATCCTGGTAATTGATAAGAAAATTTCTATCGACATTCTTTTACTATTTTATAAAATTTTTACTTAATTACCATCGAAAATGCTATCATTTAAAATTATACTTTAATAATAAATTAATAGAAAAATAAAACATTATGATAATATAATATAAGAATAGTAGAATATGAAAATATAATATTCCAGAACGAATAAGTTATTTAAGAATCCTTTCGCAGCATGAAGCAGTGTCAGAATGGGACGCAGCCAACAGACAGATTACAAAACAATTTAATACGATTAGACTGTCTGACGGGCATTTTGGGTGCGGCACTGTCAGTCCGCTGTCAAATTTCCGTGTCAGTACTTTACAAGGGCAAGTCAAGGCGATCCATTACCATCGGCCAGTTCTAACTGTTTGATTTATTCACACGATATTTTGCATTTATTTTCCTTCTAGCATTTGTTTTTCTTCCTTTGCATCGACATTTGTCGCAAAACAATTATTGGCTGTTGTCAGCAGTTATCTACTGTTTTATTTCATTTTTGGAAATAGTATTATTTATTGTTCTTGCTAATTTTGCAACGAATTTAATAAAGAGATCAATTACAGTTCAGTTTCAATATGTGATCGCGGTGCTCAGCACACGAAAAGAGAAATCAATACTGTAATATATTTCCAGTTTATTTTTCTTAGAAGTTAAACTGACATGAAAGAGATATATCAGCAAAAAGAACTATTTATAAATAGCATTTATAGTGGTGATTACTGTACTATGAATGGAGTTTATGAATTACATAAATTATATGAATTACATGAAACTTACTCGAAAAAATATTTTTCTTTTTATATTATTTTTATTATGTCTTTTTATGTTTTTAAATCAATAAAATTTCTTATTTTATATCTAGATTTTAATTTATTTTTTTTCCTCTTATATTAGAATATATGTTGCTCTTATATTTCTTCAATTATTTAGAATATATGTTGTCTCTATAGTGAGAAAAAATTATTAACTTTATTAAATTTAGTTCGTAGTAATTATTTAGTTCAAGTATTTCTATATTAAGTTAAATGTGATGTCAATATGTTATTTCTTTGAATTAACAAATATTTGCTTGCCCATGACTGCTGCATTTAATTGAATCAAGTAATATTTTTTTGAAATAACGACTTTTTTTTTAGTGTACGTTTTTTTCAATATTGCACTATTATTCAAAACCGTGCATATGAATACGTTTGTATATATGTGTGTGTGTGTGTGTGTGTGTGTGTGTGTGTGTGTGTGTGTGTGTGTGTGCGCGTGTGTGTGTGCGCGCATGTGCGCGCGTGTGTGTGTGCGCGCATGTGCGCGCGCGTGTGTTATGTGTGTGTGTGTGTGTATCCGCAGTATAGAATCCAGGTTCCCTAAGTCCAAATGATCGTGCGGATCATCCCTGAGAATCCATTCTGAGGATATAATTTCTATATCAATCAACCTCGAGAATATGATAATAAATGAGTATAACAAAATTAAATAAAATGTGAAAGTCATTTCAAAACAAATAACTGAATCCTTTCATCGCAAAATTACATGTACAACACAGATATATAATTTCTTGGTTCTATAATCATTTTACAGTGTAATATGACCTCTTTTTGAGAACTAATATTGAAGAAGAAAACCTTAAAAAACCTAAGAAGTTATTTTGAACTGAAGTTATCGGCAAAGTTCCTGAAACGATCCGGAAAACGGAAAAGCTCTCACTGGACGTTTCTCCTCGTTTAATCGTTTAACGACCGGCAGACGTCTCTGCAGAAAAGTTAACTGCGGGTTCAAAACAAAAAGGTCCGAAGTACTGCTTAAAGGTGATCAATAAAATGCGAGAATGGTCGACAGTAAGTGATTCAATATTCGTTTTTTCAATAACGACAATAGTTATAGTAGCATAATTGTAGATCTCATTAAAATGGAAAAAAAAAGTCTGCCGCATGGAGGACCAAATATGGTTTTCGAGAATTATATTTGAGAATTACATTATTCTTTGAACTTTCTTTGTGCTCGACTAAGAAACTAATCTTTCGAAAAGAATTTATTTAAAATTAATAATAAACACATCAAGATAAGAAATATGTAAAAAGTGAAAAAGAAATGAGTTGGGTCGGTTACATGTTTGACGCCGAAGAAAAAGGAACGCCATGGAATCACGGGCGTATTTTCTCTTTCGTCGTGCCGGACCGCGCGATTCGATGCCCTGAAGTGTTAATAATGCTAATGCATTGACCTCGAGTGGAGCGTACTGGCGAGGCACATCAATATTCATTAGCATGGCTCGTCGTGCGCGCCGAATAATTGCGTTCAGACCGACCATCGTGTAACCCACAAACCTACAATACGCACGAACATGCCGTTGCTTTTTACACGCATAACATAATGTGCGTGCCCGTGTCTTCGACTGTTAAAAGGATTCCCTTTTACCATCGTGCGTATTTACACATCTGCGACATTTCCGTTCTTTGTCCCGAGGTATCGTGACGCCTGATTAATAATGAATGTCAGATACTTGAGTGAAGCTCCACAATACTCGTATCAATAAAACCCAATCGCGAATACATTAGCCACAGCGAGACTCGTAAATCCATGCAATGAAATGACTTTGTCGAGATTGTGTGACATTGTCCAAATATGATGGAAACAATCGATAATTCAAATTGAACAGCTTGGAAACTTTCGAGAGTTATTGAGTATTAAAACGAGTATAACATTTTTGTGTTCGAAAGATGATACAATTTTTAATAAATGAAAAACTGGGTTTATATATATATATATATA
>NW_017259353.1:1283305-1316535 GCF_001594045.1 Atta colombica
TTGTCGTTATATAATAATTATTTTTAATAATTATTTTTAATAAATATAATTTTGTTATTCCTTCGATAAATATATAATTGTCTGAAAGACAAACAGCTTTAGTCGTCATTAAGAAATATATAATTGTTTGAAAAACAAGAAGTTTAATCATTACCAAGAAATCATTAACTATACGATCTCTTGGCCAAATTACGCGTTCATTCATTCCAGAAGATCAAATTAACAAAGACAACATTATCAAAGGGGACAGGTTAATACTTTGGTCACATTACAATTACGAAACCGGCTTGACTCACAGGAATGAGGCTTTAAAGCGCCAAAGAAGCGCCGAAATCGCTCGATACGCCCACTCCACGCCGCCTTCGTTATAATTTATTCTGCGATCGTAATTATCTTTCTTCTTGACAACCTCGCCGTGACGCGAATCTCAAAATTCCATAGTCCGGTTTTCGAGGCGAGACACCTCGCTGTCGAGCGTGGCGAATCAATTTTATGCAAGTCGTTTATGAGCTTCTTACGAGTGAGGACGATTTCAACACGAAAAGAAAGAAAGAAAGAAAGAAAAAGGGAGGGAAAAAGAGAGAGAGAGAGAGAGAGGCGTGCTGGTAATCTAGAGTTAACTCGGCAAAAACTGCCAAGTTTATAGTGGTTCCTGGTTTCATTCACAGAAACGAGAAACTATATTGCGAACTGGGAATTCGGATGAAATACTAAGAGATTTTACAGCTGTGCGTTACTTCTCCGTTTAAACTACGAATAATCGTTTGTACACAAATGAGAATTTGTCTTCCAGCTACATATATCACACTCTAGAGTATTTGCAGCTTTAAATATATAATTTTGAAATTATCTTAAGTCGAAAAGCGCAAACATATATCAAACTTATCTGTAAATAATTATTATATTTGTTCATGTATCTTTATGTATATATGTATAAATTCCTCCTATTGTATATATTTACATATACATATTACAATTACAATTATATTTGATATATTAAAAGCTTAAGATAAAAATAATCATTAGAAATTAATTTCAGAAGTAGTAAAAGAAAACTTTTTGCAGCTAAAAACTAATGAAGAGGGAGGGGATAGAACCGAGCTAAAGTCTTTTCTACAACTTTTTCACTTTCCTTGCGCATGCTTTTTGTGGTTGACCGACCGGTGCGCTCGACTTTCCCGGCGTTTCCCATTTCCTCGCTCGAGGCATCCGACTTTCGCGTATTACAGAATGTAACTCAGGAAAGTCTGACTGTTTGCGAAACTCTGTCCTTTCCACAACAGCCGCAAAATCCTGCGGCAGCAAACGCCCATGGAATTTAGAACGACCGCTTACGTCACGCGATTAACAGAAAGATCACGATGACGTAGACACTAAATTCGGTAAGGGTCCTCTTGGCGAGGGAATGATTATTAGAGGTCGTAAAACTGGTTTTTCGAAATCGCCCTGGCGCCGGGCAACGCCGGCTCGCTTGCATTCGCGTATTTAATTCACGACATTGTGCCGTACCGTAATCTATCAGACACGCTCGGTTTCATTCAATATTTCATTTCTTCGTTGTCGCAAATAACACTGGCGTCGTAACGAATACGAATGCGGGGTATATATGCTTGTTACATACGTAATAGCTACAGCTCTTTATCCCTCGCAAACTACGTGTTACAATTAACTGCGCACGTTCGCAGCATTATAATTAATTGCAGAGTGTGCATCAATGAAATATGAATATATTTTAATCAGGCTTAATTCTAATTAATATTAAACTTATCAACTACAAAACAATGATCTCTTTTTGTCTATCGATCGTCTCTGATTTTTTTTTATGTAATTATGTGTAAGATCTATGATTATATAATTATTTAAAATTAGAAAAGTATGCAAGTATATTTAGATATTAGAATAGAATAGAATATTAGTCAAAAGTATAGCTCCTGATTTAATAATTTGTCTTGATTTATATTATCTGCAAACTGGCTGCTAATAATAAATTTTGTTTCTTTACTTCAAACGCGACACAACTTAAAAAGTAATTTCCAAGTTATTACCATGAATGAATTAAGAAAACATTATCCCTCTATCAATCATCAAAAGGGAACTTCAAAAAATCGTTACAACTTAAAAAGTAATAAAAAGAAAGATTTTTTTGGATGAAACGAAAATAACAAAAATAAAATTTAATCATGTTAGAAATATATTCTTTTTGCAGATATTATTTGATTAGATAATAATTTTCTGTCAAGTTGATAAATTTTTCTCCTTTTTAGGAAATTTAATTTTTTTAATTACTTAAGTTACTTTTGAAATAAGGGGACGATATACCAAAACAATTCCGTACATAATAGTCGTTTAATTCATGATACGCATGTTTGTACAACGCATGTTTGTACGCAAGATGCACATTTCTACGACGCGATTCTTGGAAAGACTATTTCGGCACGTTTGTGAATTTTAGGAGTCGACCTTGGCGAGGCGCGACGTCTTGCGTTCTTGAAGCTTTTTTCGAAAAAAAAAAAAAAAGGGAAGAGTCTACGTAACTGCTGCTGCGGTCAACTAAGTGGACGATTGCGAGAAAACGAGAAGCGAGTGAAAAGTTCGCCGGATGAAGGAGGACACTCATCGCTCCCAGATGAATGGATCCGCCTCCATTCCCGGTGATTTGCGCTTCACCTCATTTGCATGCCAATTAATTGGCTACAATTACTGGAGAATTTATGACGCCGTGGATGTTCCTGTCACCATAATCCTCGTCGAGGCACACCCTTTCCCATCTCGTCGAGTATTGCCGATAAAAAATTATTGACATGATACTCTTCGGTGGCGGCTTGTACCTAATTTGTTCAACAAGGTGAGAAACTTGGGAGAAATTATATCTTTTTCATATTCTCTCTGCGACAGAACTTTTCCCGTCTTTAAGCAACGATAGAAATTTATACCACTAGTTCATGATATAAATGTATATATAAGTACAATTTGCATCGTTTGATTAATTATTAAGAGATCTACTTTCCTTTCATCTTCGTTATTAAAGTTTAAATATTGTTTAAAGTTTCATTGGATCTTTTCCCATTAAATTTCTTATTACTTTACTTTATCTCGCTAAAGTTATCTTGCTTTCAAACACTCTCGATTTTCTCGGCGATTCATTCTTCGGCGCTAGTTATACATAATTAATGTTCACCAATTCTGTATTTTACTCAGAAATTAAGTATTATCTTTAATTATTAGTAGCAGAAAGCTGAGCGGGTAGGATTAGAACAGTCCCCAATGTAATTTAGATCTAAAAATTCCTTCATTACTCTTCGCTTTTTACGAGATTAAGCAGTCAATTGTAGTCCTGCACTGTGTACTAAACTTAAGACTGCTCAATCTTTAAATACTAAGTATCTGTATAGATCTTTAAGACCTACGTCGTTTCTCATTGCTCACACTCATCTTCGCATTTAACAGTCCAAGGCCAGGTTTCACTTGTTATTCATGTTACTCATTGAAACAAATTGCCATTTACAATAGACATAAGAAGACCCAATACTATTTTAGCACAGAGGCTCTCAATATTTTCGCCAGTTTTGTGACGAAAATATCGAGAACTCTTTGCTGCGCCAGTTTATTAGTTTATGTTAATAAAATAAATATTATTTTTTAAATTATTTTTAAATATATTATATATTGAAAAAAATTGATCTTTTAGAATTTTTTTCTTACTCTTTATTCAATTCTTCTTCATCAAATGTTTGAGCATAAAACTTATTTCAGAACTATATTAAAATTAAATTCAAATGTTTGGCAAAGCACTTAGATACATGACGTAAAATAAACTATCGAGAATCAATACATTTAACACAATGGTCAAACATAGTTTTCTTCGTTGTCGAAGAAGATAAGACTCGTGAGATATCCGGTCAGTAACGAAAGCAGAACTATCGATTTATTTGCAAAGTCAAGATGATGATATGGTAATCAATGCCACTTTTCATTTTTGCCATTATGTACGCATATGAGCAAAGAGTTCATCTCCTTTTTTTTCTCATAGCTGGCACGTCGCCAAGGATACTTTATCGAAGTCCTATCTGCTCTCGTGCACAATGCGTATTCGACAAATGAAAATTCCAATACTAGAGTTCAATACTAAAGAGATCCGGAATGGAACGTTCGCATTCAGTTCGCGTAATTTTGTCACTTTCTAATTTTGCGAGCAAGATTGAAATTGGAGAATATAACGTCGTAGAACTAAGTTAAAAGAAAACCCAGCGTCGCTTGTCGCATGCAAAAGCGGCATTCTTCGACGCGCAAACAGTACCGTACCTGTCACGAGTCGTTATCTAATCGAGCATGAGCCTTATCGCTTCCCCCTCTCATACTGTTTCTTATTCAAACATGACCTCCCTAGAATTGCGAGTCGCTACATAAAAATTACATTCAGTCTCACTACACTATGTTTCTGGTCTTGCAGAGCAGCACGATGTAAAATACACGTTCGTGATATACGCGATAGTAGTCACGCACGAGATTCTCATTCGATGTACATTTTGCTCCAGAAGTATCAAGATCACCTTCATACCACTGAAGACAATGGCGATATATCAATTCTCGTTTATCGTCTTCATAGATCTGAGAGATAAACAAACAACTCGAGAGATTGCATGTTATCAATGCTTTTCTCTGGTAGGTGATAATTAATAATTTGTGATTAAATTGCAATAATGTTTATGCTAAATATTGCTGCAAAACGTACATATTTCATACGCTTGACATTAATATCAATTGTAAGCAATGTAATAAAAAATAAAATAACAAAGTAGAATATCGTAAAACCTATTTGCTATTCTTGCAATAATATAACTGTAAAACTATATTTGTGGCAAGTTGAAAAATCATGTATATAAATTTTCATTACTTGTAACTAACTGCAGTCGTGAAATTAAAGAACAAAAAGTTACTGAATTGAGAATACATATTGAAAGTTAAACAAAGAATCTCCTCGCAGCTTTCCGATGTTCAATCCTTCGCAATTTCACAATCTTATCACCAAATAAATCCAAGTAATTTCTTCTATTCGGATTGCTCTAAATATTTCCTTCGCAATTTCAGACACTATTGACGCTGAGAATTCACGTCGCTATTTCGCTAGGTGAGATCGTAATGCTTCTCACGCAACGCACGACAGCTTGGAGCACTTGAAACCTAAACTGAACTGCTTTCCGCCGCATGCAGTTCTTCTGTCTGGCGTTGAGCAATAATCGTGGCAGAAACCGGGCCTTGCATCCCGCGTAAACGTCGCGAGTGCATCTCAGCCGTCGTCGAAGAGAGACGTCAGGAATTTCTCTTCCTCGCTAGAGCTATATACATACATACGCACGCCGCACGGCGAATTTAGAACGCAACAAGAAGAAATCGCGACGGGTGATACGGGGAAGGAAGGTGCAGATCGAAGACAGAGAAATCGAAGGAAGAAGGAACGCCATTTTGATACATAACAGACATTTGCCCTGCCAGAGCATTTGCACGTCTAACGGCAACGCCGAGAAGAATTTGCATGTCACAGATATGAAAAAGATATGATATAACGTTTCCTCGGATATTCTGATGTAAATGCAAATTTGCTATTTATTTGGAAAATCTTGTTCCTTGTGGATTTTATCGCAGTGAAATATTGCTCAAATATTTCAATATAATATAATGTTATTAATACGCTTCAGAGTTGCCACAAAGTTGCTATAACATTTCTCTAATTTCCAGCAAAATTTTCATGATTTTTCCTAGTACTTTTAATAATATTTTGAAATTCTTTATATTTTCATCATGATTTAGAAATCAAATATTTTGTTAAGAGAATAATTTAAATGACTATTACTGTTGGTGACACTGCTTGCATTTAATTGTCAAATTGATACTTCAAAATTGTGTAGGTGCAATGTATAACGCATGTTAAATCTTTTTTACAGCCAAGAATTTTAATTTTCCAGAAAATTTTGTAAAATTCTCCTTTCCTTGATTTCCCTGGCCATTTTCAATTTCTCTAATTTCCAATTTTGCGGCAACCCTGCACTTTTATATTTGTAATAATAATAGGTAACTTAATTTCGATCTCGAAAAAAATAAATATTTGAATTTAAATGCGATGAATGACAATAAATTCATTTTACGTATTTAATTTTTCTAGAGTATTCAACAATTAAAAACACTTCAAAAATTATATGCACATGTAATGTATAATATAAATATAATAATATAAATACAAATAAAATAGAAGTACAATGAAAAAAATAATATTACATCAACAGCAGTATTTTAATTGAAAAAATAATTTTACTGATCCAAAAAAAATATTAATGAAACAAAAGCATAATATATTAATTTCATTAATAATGTTATTGAATTAACAAAATTATTTTCAATTAAAATAATGCTGTTGACGTAACATAATTTTTGTTCTACAATCGATCTCATTATATTGGAACCGATTCTAATAAAATCCGTAACTTTTCATGTATTATTCAAGTATTTAACGTACATTTATTTAAGTGGCAATCTTGAAATATGTGTTTATACAATACCTCATACAACGACACATCGCAATTACCACTAGTCTTATCAATTGTAATCGCACATCGGTACAAGGATCAACATCAAAGTTGACGCGTTGAGAACTTGAACATCAAAGAAGATCTACGAGCACTATATGGATGTATTCTCTCTTTGGAGGCTGTTAAGAACCTTCAAGGATTACCTTGAGTGAGGCGGGATTAATCTGCGATTCGAGATCGTCAGTCAAGAATGGAACGGACACCGTGATTTAAATATCTAAAGCACATATCGTGGCGAAAGAAGACATACGATGGAAGAGGGGACAAAAAAAATAAGGCGGCAAGACGTACAACGAAAGAAGTAAAAGGGAAAGAAACCGTACGCAGTTCGAGTACCTCATTGGTGGAGCCGTGACCGTTCATCTTGCCGTCACCTTTGGTATCCCATTACCGGTCTGCGGCGAAACACTCCGAGGATCGTTCACCTCCCTGCATTGGTTCTCGAAAATGGCGCATCTCTCGTCCTTGGCACGCGCGCGCGTTTTCGCGAGGACTCTCGATTTTCGAGTGTATACGCCAAGGTCGCCGTTAACATCGAGGTCGACGACCCTCGGCGAAGATTTGCATCGATCCGAGGGGTAACAAGAGATCGATCGCAACGACGACCGGTTACTCGACGCAGGCGACTTATCTCCTTTACGAGCAGAAGAATGTGGAGTGGCCGAGGAACCGTTGTCTCGAGTACTGTCCGCGATCCCTCTCAACAGCATTCACCGCGAATCTTTGTACCGTTCGATATACCGATCGATCAATACGGACCACTCGCCAAAAAGTGCACTTGTGCACCAGACGATACGCTCAGAGTTTACATCCAATAAATCGTTATCTTTGATCGTCACTGATTTATGACACATTCACATTGCTCCGGCAATTAGAAGAATTGCAAACAAATCTCTCATCGATAACTTATCAATGAATCGTTCACGTGAGATTGTTTCAAAGGCGAGCCTTGGTGGGCTCGCTTAGGTGGGAATTTTCGGAGCCGGTTTCTCGCCGGTCGTGTGCCGGTCTCATCATAAGACCGAAACGAAGTGAGAACCACGCTACTCCGGCGAACCGATCTTTCCCACGTCCTTCGCGTCGGAGCGCTCTTCGCGGACTGGAGACTTGGAGTTGGAGAGCGCCGCGGCGCGCCGCGCCGCGCGTGCACGCCGCACAGAGCCCATCGCTATCGCCGCAGGTAGACACCCCACCAAATACGCCGCTTGAAAATTCGTTGCCGCAAGTTAATAACCCGTTCTCGTGTACACGATGTTGCGGCATGCGCGGGCGGCTCTGTGTTAACATGTCGATCTCATAAAACATGCCGAAGAAAGTTTTTAAGCCTTCGACACCGACAATCCGGAAATGACATTTTTGAAGATACTCAACTTAGACTTTGTATACTTTTTTTTTAATTTATGTACATGACTTAACTTAATTTATAAATAAAACACTTTTTGAACGTTCTAAATGAGAGAAATTTACGTGCATTTGTTTTTCGAGAAGAAGAAAATAATTTTACGTGTAAAGCAAATATATTTGGATAATATTCTATGTAGAGATATGTAGTCTCGCATTGTTTAAAAATTATTCTATATAGGAACAAAGGATATGATTCGCTTAGCGTTATAAATGTTTCGAAGAATTTGATTGACCAACCGGAAGAAAGAATTGATCACAAAATACTTCGAAACATTTGTGGCATCAAGTAAATTATAGCGATAAAATATTTTGCAAACAATATAACTTTTATCTGAATCATCAATGTTTACTGATTCAAAAGATATTTTTATTAAAAACTATCTTATGTAAAAAATTCAAAAGAATTATTTTCTTTAATATTTTTTAAACGCATTTTTAGATATAGTTAGAACACATATTTTATTGAAAAACATTTACAACGCTGAATTTACATTGAAACTGAATTAAGCTTTGTAGTTTTTAAGCTTAAATAAATAAATAAAAAAAAATATTGCTCTCTACGTCTCCAGATCTCTCTCGATGCAATTCCTTTTAGTCTATCTAATCGATCTCGAATGCCGATCGTAACCGTTATCAGTCATTAATCTGTTCGCGCAACACACGACACGGCATAGCGAATGTCACGACGCGAGACGCTGCGACATTTTTTTTGCATCTCGCTCGTTGCCAATCGCCGTTCGATTCTCAATCGATCGGTCCAATCATCACGGACTCGGCGGAATCCCGTTACAACCCTCGCACGCGATCGCATCGCATTTTCCCTTCCGCGATCCGAAAACGTGCGGTCGATACACGTTTGGATGATGCATGTGCGTGCATCGGGATCACGACTCAACTCGGAATAATTCGCGTACAACGACGAGGACAGAATGTCACGATCGTTTAACTTAACGCGTCCCGCATATAATTCGTTGTTTACGCTGAATCATAATAATTGCCCTTTCGTCGAACGCGTGATTACGCTAATTATACGTCGCGTCGCGGCGACCGTACGAGTGGAGATGTCAGATGAAGCATTTTATGCGTGCAAGCGGTTAAAGTTCACATACCATTAAATGATTAACTCGGGTTGGCTTTTCCTCGCAGCAAAAAAATTGTATTTTATTCTACGGTAACTATCGAAACATAACGGAAAAAAATATTTAATAAATGAGCCTATAATCTTGAGAATAACTTTTGATGTATCAAATTGCTATCAAATAATGAAATTATTAAAAATTAATGAGGAGAGAATTTTTTTTGCTACTTTTTATAATCCATCCTCATTATATATTGTAGGGACTGATTGCCCGTAATTTCCTGAATTCACTTAACCAATAACATCTCTCAAAGCGTCTAGCGGAGAATCATAGCTGCTTCTCAATGCGGAAAGGTTCAGCTTCAAAGGGCAAATCGATCTTACCGCAAAGCTGATAATCCGGCATCCCCGTCAAAGTAAACGAACATCATACACAGGCGTCTTACCAAGAACGATCCTTCTTCCTTCCCTTCCTCATTCCCCCCATACATCCCTTTTCATGTGCTTCTACCCTGCGGAGATCTTCCGTGACCTCACGTACGGTTATGCGAACCAGCCCTCCACCTCCCTCGCCAAGTTTTCCCCGATCAAGTGCGACTACCATTACGTTATACCTGGTCTCACACTCTCATAGGAGAATCTCGGGTTAATATCAGTGCAGCTGCAGTTCTATCGCTGTACTACCGTGCGCGCCAAGGTACAAGGCCTAGGGGTCAACGGGGGGGGGGGAGGGGAAATGCCGGGATGTCGTGGAGAAGGGATCTACGACATTGCCTACCATCTGGTTTCCCCGGTTCTTGCCGCCTGTTTACAATCCTGGAAGCTCGGACCGGGTACACACCGCTGGTACCGCCAGGTACCATGGTAGCTATCGCCAGTTTGGTACTTGACGCGGTTTACAACGTTGAATTGGACGATGCTCCACGCCGGAGAAAAGCCTCAGTAAAGTTCAGAGCACTAAAAGGGCTTGCCTACAGAGAACGTCAACTGGCTACTAGTTCGCCGACGGAGTGGAGAACAAGGACGGATTTCAGGTTACGGATGATGATGCCTCGATTATTCGTACAAGCCTTCCAATTTCAATATACTTTATTGGAATCTCCCAAGCAAATCCTCGAGAATTTGACGATTATTACATTATTCAACAAAGGGATTATATTGAACATATACTGTATTATTAATTATCTGCTATCGTTTAGAAAACTTGGTGTATTGCTACATTTTGGAATTATTGGTAGGATCTTGGGATCATAGTAGACCTTTTGATTAAAATCTGAATTTCTAATGTATGAAAATTTTTTCCTTTCTTAAGGATTTAAAATCGTTTAATCTTACAGTTCGTGTACTTCAAAATACGATAAAAATAATCAATTTTCAATTGGCCACAGATAAGAACGCTCTTATTTGAAAGTGAGCCAGAAATCTCGGACGCGAGAAATCTTGATATATCGAAAGAATGTACGGGATGTAAGGATCATCAAGGATGACTTCGTATGCAAGTGAAGTAGCCTGGAGGTATGCGGAGATTTCGGGATCGATAAAAAAAAGGGAGAGTACTGGGCGAGTGGAGAAAAAGGTGGTTCGCACAGGGACGTGGCGAGAATCGTATGACCTTCGATCTCGGAGGAAATCTCTGGTTCTCCATATCCGACGGATGATGTCGTTCGTTAGTTCGTTCCATCGGCCAGCGACTCTCAACTTGCTCTATCTAGAATTCCAGGAGGAGCGGCCGAGTTACGATGATATCAATACCTACTCGCGAGAGATACACCCGCAAGGGAGGAGCCATATCTCTCGCGATACCATTGTGATGTACCAACGTCTACTCTACGAGTACACTATCTGCTAAAAGTTCCAAGAGATCGCTAGAGAAAATTACGATTTAAATTGTAATCCTCTAAACTCAAAATAAATCATGAAGATCCAATTGCGTCAATGTTATTTTAACTTTAAACGAAACTTAAAACATACACACACACACACACACACACTCTCTCTCTCTCTCTCTCTCTCTCTCTCTCTCTCTCTCTCTCAGCCGAAAGAGAGAGAGAGAAAGAGGAAAGTTTGAAAGTCTCACTTAAAGTCAAAATAACGTTGGACTTAAAATAATTGAAATGTCGGTTCCGGAGTTCAAAGTCAATGAACATCGTAAAGTACCTATTAATAGCTGTTTGATATTTTATCACCAGCCAATCATTGTACTAACTTAAATTTCCTTTGGTTTATTGACATTTTCCAGCCATTACATTTCTTATTCTTGTAACTGAAGTATGAAGAGCATGACATCGAGCAATATGCTGAATATATATTCAACATATTGCTTCAGCACGTGATCATTATTTACACCGCTACCATAATCCGCGGCGATTAGGCGCGCTTATTTGCGACGGAGCAGAAAATCAGAGTTGCCTTAAACGGTGATTTCAAACTACCCTGAAATATAAACACCGTTCGTCTGAAATAAGAGCTTTCTCACACCAAACGAATGCGTTCAATATGACGTGCTCGTTACTTTCAGCTCCTACATCGCTATTGCACCCTGGGCCGGAGGAGATAAAACCGCCGGGCCGGAATTCCATGTGTGTCACGTTTGCGCCGTGCGTTTTGAAATTCGAAACAGGTCTCGCTTCCTTCCAGGAGTTATATTGGCCCAGGGGCAAAACCGCGGCTCATCTCTTCGTGGTATTGTTGCTTTTATCGACCTCTTTTCCTTCTCCGCGATATGATGTAATTTGCTATACGCGTCTTCGAGATTCTCGAACATGCGAAATATTCACTGCGTCTCTCGTCACCTTGAACTTAAGACACCATGTATACCGATAGAAGACTTCACGCGTGTCGGCGTGTATAAACTTCATATGAGGTATCGTACTTCTAACAAAGTAGCGAGTGTGCATGTTTACACCAATGGTGTAGAATAGTGCCATTGCATCATTTGATATCGTATTATATCACAATGCGCTGTCGCCGTGAAATTTAATTAATTGGCTTTTGAAATTACACATTAATACAGTTCTGGAATTAATGTGAAATTAACACTCAAAATTCAAATTAATTATGAAATTATTAGAGCAATTTATGTAATTGAATACTTATGTATTTATTAAATAAAGTTTTTACATTTATTAATTATTTATTGTAATAACTCTCGTTCATTGTCTTTGTTTTTGCGATCGTTTGCTCAAATCTTTCTTATTTCTCTATAACTATCACGAACCTCTATAGCGGATATGATGTAGTATTTTTATGACGCGGTCGGCAGGCAATTATGCGTTTTTCATCAAGAGAAGAGCAATGACGCTCGTCTGCCGCTCGTAAGCGTAATGAGTCCGCGTTACTAATGATCGTAGGTTTGTAATCACGTCGAAGGACCGGATGCCGCTGGATCCGCCGATCAATTGACGATACTTATGACGACCTTGGCAATTATTATGAATCCGTTTATAGCTCTCTGCCATTTTTCCAGAGTGCACAAAATATCATTTGATCATTATCGTTAATTTCGCAGTAAACTTTAAGCAGGTAATAGCGAGTGTTTTGGAACAGCATGATATTTTGACGTCGAAGGACACCTTATATATTCAACACAATTCTCATAATAAGCTCGTTACATCAGTTACAAATGTATCCTCATTAAAATAATTTTTTACATTAAAGTTTTTAGGACGTTTTGATAGATCAATTTGCATTATTAACACATTTCATGCTGCCTCAATTTTAAACTGACTTGTCTATCGGTAATTATATTTGTTTATTATAATTGCTTAAAAAAAGGAATTTCATAATGATTAAAAACTCCAAATTACATTGTTCAAACAAAAAGCAACTTTTTTTCTCTTCAAAGTGCTATAATGTATATCCTGAATATTTTATTACACTAAACAATGTCTTTAACAGAATTTGCGTAGCACATCAGGATTTTTAGATTTGAGGTAATAGTATATTGGAACAGGTTTTTAATCACTTCATCCTACTAAAAATCCTAATATCCTCAAATTCTCTGATATTCATATTCAGTACAAAAATCTTTAGGCTATACTATGACATTTTGTAAAGGAAAAAAGTAATTTTTTGTTAAACTGCGTAATCATATATATACATATTTCATTTCGATCATTTATTTTATGCTTATGTTTTTTTTTTATAAACTAAATATCAAAAGATCTAGACAGAAAGTCTAGCGCGGATCACGCGACATGGATTCGTAATAATAAATTTTATCCTACAGATTGTCAATTTATATATATAAATTGAAATGAATGTTTAAGCCCAAAATACCTAAACCACACGAGCGTGATTTCTTGGCAGAAATAATGTTAATAACGTTTATCTTCTTGTTAGCCTATGAGGGTAACCGCGCGCCCTCGCGTTATACGGTCTGACAACATTCGCATGAGTCAAGGATTACGCTTCCTAAACGCTTATCCACCGTTATCTTAAGGTAACGACAGGATTAATCTGCCCTTTCCGGTAAAGAGTGCCGCAACAAAGCGGAACGACCGCACCCGCTGGTTTTACCGGAGGAAGTCGTGCTCTTCTGCCTGCACTCGGCATGCACCTCTCGTGTCTGACGCACGTTCCTCTCCATGTCCGGCAACGTTCATCCACTCGTCGACACTCACAAGAATCAGACCTGATACAAGCGCGTGCTGGAGACGCGCATACGGGTACATTCGGCTCTTCTCATGAGCGAGCGTGACATAGGAGTACTTGGAGATACGAGAAAGGTAAGGAAAAATAAGGCTCGTGCCCTGCCCGTCCGGTGACTGAACCCACACAGCATTTCACGTAAGGAGCTCACACGCACATACCAGTACATATACATGAAACCGGCGTACATACACGTCCGCCTGGTCGAGACATCAGAGTGAAGAACCGTTCGGAAAATCAAGAATCTCATCAGTTAAGATATCGACGTACATTTTGGATTAAAGCGTACGACGGAGGTTTAACTCCGCCACTACAGATGAAAAATGATGGAAGCTAATCACTAATCCGCGTTATTTTGTTATCGACCCCTAGGCCGTGAAAAAGATGATTATTACTGCGAAAGAAGGAGGTACTGCGAAATTATGTGACGTTAACAGAGATATTAAATCTCTTGATGCTTGTTATAGCTTTCTTATTATCGCTAGCTTTCTATTATCTTAGATACTCACAGAGACTTTAAGGCTCCTAACCATTCATCACGGACCTTTAGATTGATGTCATTAGAAGCGAGAAAATACATAAGGAAAATTTTTGCAAAATATGTTAAAATAAAAATATTTTTCATAAAAAAAATTTGCATTTGATAGAGTATACTCATAAAATATTTCAATAACTCTTCTTTTATTTCGGAATGAAATAAAATCATATTTCAATTAATCTCAATTTAACAGCCATCATATATAGTTTGTTTTGTTTCCTAGTTAAACATAATTCAGTTTTAAATATATGATTATTTATAAATTATCGGAATACAAAAATAATTTTTGATATATTTTACAAATCTATTTTAACAATTGTAAATATGGTTTTATTAAAAAGTATATTTTAATATAATTTAAAATAAAAAACAAGAATTTTCTTTATAAAAAAATTACAAAATAGTTGGCTTTTATAAGTACTTATAAGTTTTTTATTTATATTCTTTAGAGCCTAATTTCATTCTTAATTTTCTTTATGTATTTTTCTCGCTTTTGACGTCACAATATGGCACAGTGTATACAGGAATCTTTATATATATATAATGTAGATTATGTTATTAACAATATAAATAAAATTACATTATAATATCCCTTTGTAAATTATATAACACAGAAATAAATAAATTACATATAAATTAAATATACAATTTTACATACTAAAATCACAATGTTTCTTCTTTTATGCGTAACAAAAATCGAAAATAGATGCACATAATCGTTATCAATTTGAGTCTCGGCTCAACGCATCTTCCAAAGGGTTTGTTTAAGTACCAGGAAGTATCGCAGTTCAGGAGGAGAGGGGCTCATGGTGTACGTGGAAGTATGATCTTTGCTCCAGTCTGTCATAAACCTTCCAAGAAGGAGCGTCTTGATTACAAATATCGTGCTTAGGAGAAGTGACATATTCATGACAGACTAATCGTCGCGTTTGCATTTGTGGAACGCTCGCTCGTATTTGTCACGCTTGAGAAACCGAACACAACTATATAAAAGAATACCCATAAATAAGATTACGTACCTTGTCCTCACATGTCTTGTGGCAGATGTACTTGCACACTGAAAAAAAAAAAAATGTAAATAGGTAACACAATGATTATAGAATATAGATTTTTCAGTCTTAATTTTTATTCGATATTAATTTTTACAGATAAATTTAAGTTTAGTTAGTTTTTTATAGATGGATTTACGTTGTAAGATTTACTTAAATAAATTTTAATTAGATAAGTAACTTTGTTTTATTTGATCATTAGCGCATGTTGCAAGTCATTAAAACCATCATTATTGTAAGCATTATGATCGCTTCTTCAATCTACGCGGCATGTTAACTTACAATCATGCTAATTGCCTACTAGCAAATACAGCTGCGATCAGCCCGACCCAGCTTTCACGCGCGTACACAAACGTGCGTATGATCGAGAGTGCATCTACATTAATCGTAGTAATCATCTCATGTAATCTAGAGCAGGGTAATGAAACATAATACCAGTAATAACGCTAATAATAATAATAAAAAGAAAAATGTAGAGTTTCATCCCTACAGCGATTTTGTTTTGAACCGGCACTCTCAGAAGCTTCCGTATCAACGATTGATTCGAAAATACTACCGACGAGAGTCAGCTGTTACCCACTTCTTCATTGCCCTGAAGGGAATGATGTTATCGACTCACCTCTGCAGCAGGAAGCTTGCTTGATCACCGCCTGGTGGCACAAATGACATGGTCGTGGTTTGCGCAATTGCTTGGTGCGGAACACGTGACATTGGGGTTCAAAGTCACTCTGAAACACAGCAAAAGAAGACTCCAATTATTGCGGTGATCATTTTGGCTGATTAAAAAAGAAAGCATCATTGACCAACGCCATTTCATGCTTTTTGCGACCGACTTTTTTGTCGACGTCGATCAATTAGTCGCAAGAACCTTCTCAAGCGATTAACCTCGTTAAGACACGGTATTATAAATGAGGAGTCTGTTTAACAGAGGTGGTACTTGAAGGGGAAACGCCTCATACTTGAAACGAGGTCACAGATTTCAAATCTTGACTCCATTTCTGAACACATTATCATGATGAAGTATTTATAAGCATAATTATTAGATTGTACAATCAATATCAATGTTGAAACATAAATTTATCTATCATCTTTTTTATCTAACATAACATTTATATTAATTCTTAATATTTATAAAATCTTAGTGTATCAAATTAAATATCTGAAAATAAATGATTTTATTAGTCTGTTTATTATTCTACTCAATACTAGGAAAATTTATCACTTTAGATTCACCTCAGTGTAAAAGAAGAAATAAAAAGATTTTTTAACATCAAAAAAATTCAAATAAATTTATGAAACCATAATTATAATCGACATAACATAAATAATTATAATCGAACTTTTCGTAAAATAAAAAATCAGAATGCAGTGCGCGTTTGCAATACTGCCGGCGCGTAACGAGCTCTTACAATTAATCACATAACAAACCAAGGATCAGCTCCACTTAATCATTGCTCCGAGAATCTCTACCGCGCGCGTTTTGCGGCAATTATAATCATTCTCATGTGTGGCTTTTCTGCGGCCGCAGATGGGAGAAGGCTTTCGAGCGTACGGTGCATAAATTGAGAAAACAGAACAGGCATTCATTAGGCTCGCGTTTATCCCCGGATACGCTGCCGGCGAAACATTCTATGACTCCAGTACGACAGTCAACCTGTTAACAGTACTTAAGCCGATGCGCAGCACTCTATCGAGGGAGGCACAGTTCGCGAAGTTATGCGCAAATAAGCGCTCGAGGCGCATTGCATCTTCCGTGAAGAAGCGTGGCCTCCGATTACGAACACGCGATGCACGTGGTCCTCTTTTTCGAGAAACATCCCATCTTTTCACCCACGTTCGATCGAATCCCCGCGGAGGAAAACGCGAATTTGAATACGAATTACGGTGCTGGCGAGTCGCGCTCCATGAAGCACGAATGAGCAATTGCATGCAGATTGTTCGAAAATCTATATAGGAATGTGTTCTCTTAAAGCAAGAACATTCTACTGGATAGTACACATTTAAGTATACGTTACGTACTTTTTAACAAAATAAAAAATTATGAAAAATTACAGATTTTTAAATTGTATTTGAAAGTAATGCAAAAAAATTGGCAGTGATTTAAATTCCCTAAAAAATGGATGGGCCAATGGGTATCCATTGAACATCCTAAGGAGATATCAATGACATGGACACTCATTGGATATTCAAAAGACGCTCTAAACTTTTCGGATGGACATCAAATGGGCGTCTAATGCACAATATCTATATATTCATTCTTATACAAAAAGTATAAATTTCTAAATTATATAAATTTCCGAACATTTTTAAAGCAATGAAGATCCAGCTTCGACCGGGCATTTTAAATTTCTAATATTGATTGTGTTTCTCACATGTATGGTCTAAAATAAAGATTCTTAATATTGTTTATAAATTTTCACTTTCACTTTTTGTAGAAGCTATATACACCTGATATATCTTTAAAATACATAATGCTTTAAAAAAGATTTCGTAATAAATTCATTATTTATTTAAAGAAACATTTAAAGAAACATTATTATTTAAAAAAAGCCATATTTCACAAAAATAATAGAAAAGAAGATTTCAAACTAAATAGAACGCATCGCAATATACGAACACTGCTTCGTTATGGAAAGGCTCGCGAATGCCTGTACTTACGCACACGCATGTTTTTTCTTTGACACAAACATTTAGCGGGTTTAATCATCACAAGACATATGTGTAGAGTAGTAATAAAAAGGCTTTAACGAGTTGATTAAGACATAAGAAAAACACATTGTTTGAAAAACAGAGAGATCCTTGAATATATAAAATTCACACGGTCGTCGTTAATGTGTTAATTTCATTATATATGACAAATTTTTTTTACTAATCTCGATTGGCAACGGATGCGTTGTTGTGAATTACAAAGTATCACGTTATTACCACCATGCAATATTTTATAATTATCATTTTTATTATTAGCATCGTGAAACACGCTAGAAACACGCATTTCTCTCTGCATTGTTTTTCGTCGAGTGGCCGCAAAATTTCATCATGAACACGGCGTTTGTCGAAATTATTCCTCGACTGATTTATTCCCATGTAATAATTCATTGTGCACGCACTTTTCATCGACATAAAAATAATTTTCACAATGCCAGTAAATGTCACACACTCTTTGGAATAAATATAAATTTTTTGAAAATTATATATTGCTTTTAAACACAATGACTTTATTATATACTATTTTTATATATGACTTATATTGTTTTTTATTATTTGATATATTAATATGCCATTGGTATTAATATACCAATATTAAGATAGAATACATTTATTATATTTTAAGCCATTATAAAACAAAAAAATTAATAATATTTAATTAGATTAAAATGAGATAATCTATTATTATTATATGTAAGAATTTGTCAAAAAGACTGGAAGAGACTTAATTTTTTATATTGCAAATTAATAATTCTAGCAATATTTCCAACAGTGCGCCTTTCTCTAAGTTCTCAAATGTAAAATGCATATTCAACAAATATATTGTATTATATTATATAGGAAAACCATAATTATGATCATATTAATTATCAATTGTGACTATTATGCAAAACACTCTGTGTTTTTAATGATTATTGTAATTCGAACACTGTGGAGTCAAGATAAAACGGTTATTTAATACCAATGATCAGTGACGGTTGTCTTCTAGCAGTAATTTAACCCTCTTAATGATAACATGTTTAATTTGCCAACTAATTACCGGATATATTCATATGCTTCCTGGGAATATCGTAAGAAAAGAAAAAAAGGATGATGTAACAATATCCGTTGCTGTTGAATTTTGTAATGCTTATGCACACATCTTGCTAACTAATCGCCGGATTCATTAGTATCCCAGGACCTATGACTTCGTTAAAATGAAGTACCGTCATTGCTCATACGGAGTCTAATTGATCTTTAATCTTCGCAAATTGGAAGGGATCGATGGGATCTAGCGAACTTCGTGACTTTGTCCGTCTTTTAAAACTCTATGACTTCTACGTCTTTTAAAATTCCTTCAAGAAGATTTTATCTTCCATCATATGCTCCTTTCTCATCGTCACAATCTTATTCTTAGGAAACTTAAATAACTTTAATTTTATTCTTTAAATAATCAGAGACTGTATTTTTAATGTTTATTTTGCTACGTTATATTAATTTATTTTACTCAATTTATTTTACTCGTTTTATAGCAAAATTTAAATGAAAGAGTTATAAAGAGTTATAAAGAGACTTATAAAGTTAACTGATATTTCTAAACAATTGAAGTTTTCGATTAGTTTAATCGGATATTTGCTTTCCGTTCATTCTGCTCATGACTTTAATTATGTAAGCACAAGTAGCTTTACTTCACTCAATAAAATTCATATGGTCAAACAAACTTATCCGCAATTTAAATGCATACATGTAGATATTCTATAATCAAGATAAGTGTTTTCTTTTGTGACACACAAAAACGTAATGTGCATAAATAAAACGATACGGAGAGATTTTATTTAACGAGCGAATTGATTTAGGATCGCATCACGAATAACCTACCGCGAATGGATAACTATATCTCATAATAGATTCAATGGATCGTGCGATATATCATGTAACGTGTAATTTCAACATTGCGCACGTTCAATGAGCGCAATACGTATATAACATTGTGCGGTCTAGTGTAATTCGTGATAAATGTATACGACGGGGTCAGTCGTTTTAATGAATTCGAAACGAGCCAAAGTTGCGGTTCCAAACCTGTTGTTTCTATAAATTCAGAGAGCTATTACAATCTAACAATAAATTCTAGTTAGTAGTGCCATTTCAATAGTGATACAATTGAATGAATAAAACTTTTTGCATTCATAACTGATTTATTAGAAGTTGAAAATTTTATATAAGCATGTAGCATTTTTCCATAATAACATATGAAAAAAAATTAAATTAACTTAAATTAACTAGTTAGAAAATGAATTAAATAGTTAGAAATATATTTTGACTATATTGATATTATATATTGTCAATATTGAAAATAGGAAAATCTAATAAATTCTACGCGTGTAATTTATGTAACTTCTGTTATTTAAAAGTATGTTATTTAAAAATATTATTGTGCATATAAATTTATAGCAAGGAATTTTCAAATTTTTAACTATATATTTTAATGTAAAAAAAGCAATAATTTCTTATATCGACCACGGTAAATACGTCAATTTACTAAATCAACGTTATCAAAAATATATCTTTGAGTCTCTTGTTTATTCGTTATTATTATCTCGAATTATGACGTCAGAACCGAGAATATATAAATTCTCTCAAAATTCTTGTAAAACATATTAATATGAAAATATGTTTCAATAAAATAACTCATAATCAAAAGAAAAATATTTTTCTTTAAATATAACTCGTTTATTATGTGTTTTCTCACTTATCATAATCTGAGATAGTAGTAGGAAGCGAGCAGAAACGTATAATAAATGGATTATGTATTAATTAATATATATAATGATTTTGTTTCACAGAAAGATATAAAATAAAATCAAATCATGTGTATAAATCTTTAAGAATTCTTTGAAGAAATTTTAAGATACATCTTTTTAATTAATTTGCTTCTTACAATGATCGTTTGTTCTCTTACAACTCATAATTCTCTATGTGAAAAGTTTGAACTGTTTGAAGAGTTCTACAGTTTTTTTTAATGATGCCAGAACCTTAATCTAGAATCTATTTACGGATTTTACGTCTCTGATCCTACGGAGCTTATGCAGAAAGTTAAATGCTCACGTGGAGAGTTCAAAGCTCGAGCAAGCGATTCAAGTGGCATCAAGTGCGCTTTCTTTGTCGCGATATCGCATAGGCTTCAAGCAACGCAAGTTCATTCGAAAGAAAACGAAGAGGAAGAAACGAAGGGGAAGCAAACGAGAGCTCGAACAGAGCTGGCTTTGTCGGGTCGCGTTCGCGCTTGCGAATCGGAATACTTCGACTTGCATTAACCGCGAAGAAAAGATGAGAACTCGCGTCCTTCCCCTCTATCTCTCCCACTCTTTCGAGATTCAGAACCTTTTACTTCTCCGATTTTATCCTCATGTCGAATCTAGTGGGTGGGCGATATGCAGAAGATACTGACGCATATTATTATTAGAGTGGCAGATAACTGTAGACATTCTCTAATTTTTCTCTCATTGGAATATATAGCCATTTTATCTCTTTTATGAAGTCTGTGTTCATTGATGGCAAACATATTTCTAACAGAAAGTGTATATATACACATATTGATATGAAGCATGAAAGGAAATCTCTTCATTCAAAGCTGAGAAGACAGAATAATACATGTACTATACGCAGAACAAACACGAAGCATGCGCCATTAATCAACCACGACGACAATTCGCGTTGGTCTAAGCAATCGTCATTTGATCATACTTGTTCAGCCGTCGCTCGACTGATCGCGCTGACAAACGGTTCGCCAAGGTGGTCACCCCGTGTCGGCGAGGATGCAACAGCTAGGAAAAAAAAAACCGAACAAGCAATCAGGTCCAGAAACGAGGCTACGCTCGCAACGACAAGATCTCCGCTCGCATGGCGGCTCGCGCATAGCAAACGCCTTGTATTGCCGTTGGCACGCAATCGCACGACCGTGTCTTCGCTGAAGCTTAATTCCTCGAAAGTATCTCTCCGCGATCGCGTCACTACGGAAACGGCGCGTGTAATGGAGAACGACGGCGTGAAGATGAAGAAATTAAAGAATGAGGAGATGGATCTGCTAGAGCGAGCAAATTGCTCTGCTTGAATCCTAAATGTACTAGCATACTACCTAAAGTACTCTCGTGTATTTTTGTTTCTCAGTACATGATGTTATCTGTATTTACATATAGCTTATCTTTACATACATTCTCAGTAAACACCAAGTAACAGTAACATACATCAATATTATAATTTCCTACTCAATAATATAACTGTTACGTACAACATGTATTACATTACATCTATACTGTTGAGCGAGAAATTACAACGTTGATATAATGTTACTGTTACTTAATGTCTACCGGATTGTTACTTAATCCTAGAATGCTATCGCTATTCATACGTAAATTTTATGTTACAAACAAATAAGCCACTCGTAATTAATATAACGCAAATTTTTTCATACATTTTACACTTTTAATGGCAAAATATTTATATAATCTAGAATTTATAAATACAGATCTAATTAATTTGAAAAAAATAAGCACGTTGTCAAATTTAATTTTGAAATGATATGGAGTAATTTAATTGTATGTGTATGTGTCTCTTTAAAACACTTAATAATAAATAAAAATAAAACATAAAAATAATGACAACAAATTGTTTAATAATTGAAATCACGCTCTCTGTTATGATATTGATCACCAGGGAGTCCAAACTGAAATATAAATTATATATAATTTTTTTAAAATTTGTCTTGCTTTTAGTATGGCAGATTACTCGTAACGACCACTGAAGGCATTTAGCACTGACTTCACTAAGTTGTGTACATAAAATTTATTTATCGATAGCATTTTACGATACACTTTATAAATAAAATTAGTAATATTTTATATCATGATACAATTTAAATTATTTAATTATATCGAAAATCAAAATTACTTCGTGTTGCAAGAAAATGAAGATTACTATCTGAAGTGTGTGTTATATAAAGATGGTACTTCCTGTAATCGCTGCGAACGAAGGAAATAACTTTCAAGGTGAGCGCAACTAATGCATCGCAAGCACTTACGGCTTAACAAATTGCGGGAGCGTGCGGAGAGATGGTCAGAAAAGAATCCAGGATCCGTGCTCGCGGAGCGTGGCGATTTTATATCTGATGGCGCGCTCGTGTCCTGTGAAGCTTCACGAGGTGTGGCGCCGCGCGCTCTGCAATGGCGCGTAATGATGGCAATCGCTGGGACAGGAGGAAACTTACGGATACCAATTCATGTTTAATAATATTCTCATCAAGGCCTCGGTGTTAATTAATTAATAATTAATAATTTATATTTTATTTCCATTTATTAGGTAAAATGTCAATTCCAAGAGATGTAGAAGTTACTTAATTAAGTCATCAATTTAGATTTGTTTATTTGCCAGAAAACTCGTTTAAACATAACTTATGCATGCTTCAGATTAAACGATTAAAACCGTTAGTTGAAACTGGTATTATTGGTAAAATTAGAATATTATAATTTATCAGTTACACGATCGTGTCGGTGCGTAATCTTTTTGTTTTTATATTACTTTTGTAGTATGTGTTGTTCAGCGCCGATAACATATTCTCGATCGTAACTTTGCCTTTGAGCAGAACTCTCAAAGTCGCCGTACGACCATTGGCATTCCGAACGCGACATTGCTCGCGTAATAAAAAAAAGAACAATGGAAGAAAAGAAGAGGAAGGGATCGAGAATAAAGATTCGGACAGCATAACAATGGGAGTAGAGAAGCAGAGATATAACGAAAGGATAAATAAATCTTTCGGTATCCAAGAGCGAGAAAGAGATTAAAAAGAGAAAGAGAAAGAAAGAGATAATACGATGCATCTCTAGGAATCACTGCACCTTGTTAATTCTCACTAAGAACTAAAATATGCAAAATTTGAAAAAAAAAATCAATATCTTGCATATCTACTTTCTAATTTTTTATTTTGGTTGCTAATTTTGTTATTTCACTAATTTAAAAAATTCAATCAAAATGTTTTATTTATCTTAACATTTCATTTTATAAAATCATAACAATTTTCAATTATAGTATATTTTGATAATATCTATAAAAATCCCCACATAAAGTCAAGTTTCTTTCAAAATATGTTTCAGTTACGCCACTGAAGTACAATTTTGCCACCTCGATAGCTTTGAACTGCCATATCGCAATTTCACTGTGGTTGAATCCTCGATGACATCGAAAATATAGCGGGCGAATGGAGAGAACAAGAATGAAGGTCGTGGAATGAAGATTAAGAAAGGAGTGGGCATGGCCGCGTGATTGGTAATCCCTTCGGCCGGTAAATCCGGCATCGAAATGGAACAGAATACGCATTCGAAAAACTATATTCGTTATTCATCGGGTGTGCGTGAGTTCACGCGGGACGATGCGCGTTAGACCCGCGCGATCACGTGCCAATATAAATTCCATTTATGGCTCAGTTGTTCAGTATTTGGGCTTGGGTATTGAGTTTCAAAGCGAATTTCGTGTTACGAGTTTTTGTTCGCCCAACAAAAGGTTTGTTGGGTGCTGACGAGACTGTTGTCGAAGTCAACATAAAGAAATTCTGCTCTGGATTATATTCTTTAAGTACGATTGAGTAACTTTATTATAATTTATTTTCTACATTTAATACAATTTTAGAATGTTAATTTTTTATCGATTAAATATTTAATAATTTTCTTGGTTTAATTTTTTAAATAATTTTTTAAATAACAAATAATTTAAATAAATTAGCCATATGATTAATTGTGCAAATTGTACAGAGTGACAAAAAATTTTGTTTGCTACAAAATTTTGTGTTTTTCAAATTATTAATAGTGTATATTTACAATAAAAAGAATAAATTCTTCACTTTAAAAAATAGTGGTGTTTATGTATAATTCTTATTGTGTTGATATTAACATTAATATCAATATAATATGAATTTAATAATTAATTTAAGTTTTAAATCCACATCATGTGTTAATATTAACACTAGAGATTTGAAATCTATATTATGTTGATGTTAATATTAATCAACAATGAGAATTATATAAACCGCATGAATGTTAAATCCACATCAGAGTCAAATTTAGATCGATATTTTTTAGAGTATGGTTAATTATATATTTCATTAAATAATAATTAATATTGATTTAATAATCACAAAACTTAGCCTTTCTTGTCATCTTGTACAATATTACATAATTAATCATATAGTTAATTTAATTTAATTATTTGTGTTAAAAAGTAATTTGAAAAGACCAAATTAAGGAAATTATTAAAATTTTTCCTACTCACTTTTCTTCAAAACATAAAGAAAATTAAATTAATCTTAAACTTAAATTTAGATGAGTTTCCTCAAGTTCCTTTTGCGAGAATAAATTACTGTGTCTTCAGATAAACTTCATTTCTTCTCACTACTACACGATCATACCTATTTATCTAATAGAATGCAAAATGTGAGTGCGCGCACACAATGAAACATAGTATTTTATTACAATACATTTCATCTTCATCTTTCGAGGCTCACGATTTTCGAGATGCAATCCGCGTGTCACGCGCAGAAGCGAAACCGAGACGCCGGTTATTGACAATGAACTTGGAGATACCGCTAAGGATAGACGAGAAGTATTTTTGCGGTGCATCCAGATTGCGTGGCTGATAAAGCGGCCTTGCAGTACTTGGCACACCGCACAGCGAGAGATTATATTGCACGTGCGCCGGACGTAGTGGCGATTCAACTGGCGAGGTAAAATGCGGCATGACGAACGGCCGCGACTGTATCTCGCGGCATGCCAACCGGTTCCTTTATGAAGAAAATTTCGCACAGAATCGCCCGGGATGTCCGTGAATTGAGGTACACGTGCGCCGATGATCGCGCTTGAGCTACCGCGAAGCTCGGCTGAACGCGGCAGGATAGATTACATTACATCTTCAAGAACGTTCTTCCGGGTTTTTAGCAAAAGCCGACATTTCCGCGCATCCGATGCTCAGCGCGATAATCGTAACTTTCTCATAAGTGGAATGCCTACTGCTTACATAAAAATAACATATGTAAGAGATTTTAGGTAAAATGTTATCTAATAAATATAAAATTTAATATAAGTCGGTGTTAGAAAGTTTAGTTACCTTAACAAGAATGTATATTTTGTATACCGCAAACTAAAGTTACTTTGTCAATTTTGTTCTACTGTTTAAATGTTATTAGAAGACGGGAAACCAACCAATAGTGTCATATAAACGATCACAGATTAATAAAAAAATGTGGTTGGGCAGGTTTTTGTTTGTTTTTCTCAAACCGCTTTATAATGAAATAGAAGTATGTATAATTTAGATATTATTTTATATATTATATTATTCTCTACATACAATATATAATTTTTTAATTAAATTTTTTTTCAACTTTTATACACTCTACAATAACAAAAGAGAAAAAAATGCAATAATTCTAGCTTGAATTCATGACTTTTCAATAAAGAAAGTTTTATAATGAAAGTACAATAACATATTTGCAAATGCACTGAATAATCCATTACTATTTCTACAATTCTTTCTTTTATCTATTTTTATATAAATAAAATGATAGAAAATGACTTATTATTATATTGGAAAAAAAGTCTGGTTATATTAATTAAAATTTTAATGAAAAATAGACAAATCAGAATTTTAATGAAAAATACATAAATCAGAATTTTATATAATTAAATCTTATTGTTAATAGAGATAACCAGATATCTAATCTAATCATGATAATCGAAATTCTTATTGACATAATCAGAGTCTACCGATTTATTTTTAATTAGAAATTTTTCTCAGTGTATAGAAGAATTTATGTTAAAAAGAATTTATGCTAAAAATAAATAGAAGATGGGACGTATGCCAGATATTTAAGAGATGTTTCATATTTCGAATTAAACTTAATGAAGATATATACATATTTTTAGCTTATATATAGAATTAGAAATTAATTATTTCCGTTATAAGATATTAATATGTTCAAGATGGACTGAAATGCATAGCATTTTCTATTAAATATGATAAATGTGATAAATAATATGATAACATATTTCACGTATTGTCACTCGAACGTAGTTCTAATTTGTTCCTTGTACCTTTTACTGATTCGTAATAAAAATCGTATCAAATTGGCAAAAACAATTAATGTAGAAATTCTTGTATTAATGAATTTACGATATAAATCGATAATAATTATTCGGTGTCACTCATGCACGCGATAAATGTCGACTCGGCTTTTCTTATTTTTATCGTCTTAGCTAATCCTTTTCTCTCTCTCTATCGTGAGAGAACAAATCTGATATACACATGTGTCTGCCATTTGTCAAGCACAGTCGTGCGAGGTTTTTGCGGCCCTATGACTGAATGAGACATGGGCCACTTGAGGAATCTCGCCACTCTTTTATGAGGCTTCGGCACATGTTCTTTTCTCAGAACACATGGTAATTTCAACTCATTCTTTGTCTTGACCGAAAACCATCGCCTTAACAAAGAAATGTAACTGTTTTTTAGATACCAAAAAAGAGAGATCAAAAAAGATAAAATAAAATGTTTTATAAAAACTGATTTAAATTAAAATGATAAAAAATTCTTACAATTATTATAAATGTCATGTTAAATATAATGCCAAAATATTAATCTCAGGTTATTTACTTATTCTGTATAACAGTAATTGTGTAAAAATAATTTTTTCACATTATAAATTTTAGAAAGTCATTTTATCAAATTTGTGCTTATAAAAAAATAAAATTATGATATTTTATATTAAATGTAGCATATTCTTTTGTGTGCTGTAGGCTCCATCTGTGTCCTGACATATATAAAGCTTACATATGATAGCCATGTGTAAAGAACTAGGGAAGCTAGGCAATATCCGACTTCGATTTAAAATGGCTTGTATGATCTGTACTATAGCGGAAGGTCAGTCATTTTTCAAGAACTATCTTATTGGACCATTCCGGACGGATAATAAGACGGTTCAATCCGGCGAAGGAAATCAGAACTAGCAGGATATCGCTGGTAATCCCTGCGCCATTTGTCATCGTTAGGTAATGATTCGCGATAATTTTCGTAGTGAAAAGTCGCGCTAGTCGTATTGTCAGAATTTGTTTTCACGACTCGGAGAGTTTAAATATAGAATATGCTATTACGCGAATATACGGCGTAACACGTTAAAAATGAATCAGCAAAGCCGCTTTCAGAATTGACTCGAAGGAACATGTCACGAAAGGAATTTATCGTGGCGCCATTACAGGATGGCATTCTACGAACGTTCGTAAAATATCATCGAAATTTCATCAGGCACGTAGTACACATATACATACATTTTCATATGCGACAACATTCCCGATCACCACACAGTCGAATGTTGACCATAAAGGCGAAAGAACGCCGACTGCGGGTCGAAGACACACGTGTCGACCGTACGAAGCGTGTTATTACTAGGAAACATCATAATCCTATATTTTCAACGCGCAGATGGACATGCGTACATATGGGTGAAAGAGAGAAGTATAAATCTCTTCGGTCCCTTCGTTTCTATGACGCTTCCACTATGTGTTTGTGGAATTTATTCATAGAGTCGGCGGCCCGGCACGAACTAACTATTAACGTTCACGTGAAGCAGTTTCCTTTTGCTATATGTATTTTACGATTATTCTACGAGACATCAAAATGTTAAATTACCATAATTTAACACAAACAAGCAAAAAGTTTTGGTCAAAACTGGATTCTAGTGTCTAATAATCTTTCTGTATGGATTTATATACATATATTTTCTAGTTCATACAAATTGCCCATCGATTTTATTATATCTTAATTTCGTATTTTCGAATCTTATCGCTTTATAATTAAATAGAAATCGTTTTATTATATTGTGTTGTATATTATATTGTGTTGTACGTACACATAATTTTTTTATAAATAAACATATTCTTTTACTTTTAATAACGAATGGCAGAGAGAGAGAGAGAGAGAGAGAGAGAGAGAGAGAGAGAGAGAGAAAGAGAGACCGCAATCATTCACCTTTAAATTTATAATGACTTCGTGATACAGAAAGAAACAATGAAAATACAATGACATATTTGTGAAGGCATTGAATCCAACTTACTGTTTCTACAGTCTTTTATATCAACACAATGGTAGAAAATAGTAGAAATGTACTCTTTGCCACCAGTTAAAGCGTATCGAAGCTTTTGCGACGAGTGTACTGCTTCAAGGGATACAGCTCTTGGCTATTACAGAGAAAAGGACATTTTACGATTCCACTCTCGTCGTTGGTTTCGTCTACCAAAAGAACGTGTTCCAGTTTTAACATAAAATGTTCAGCAAGTTCTTGGCAAACCACTCGACCGACTAGAAACAGCTGTTACTGACCGAAAGTTTTCGAAAGATTATAAAAAAATTATAAAATCGTATCGCCCATTGTCTTTAATTTGTACTTTATGATCAGAACGCGCGATTCGAGCGTTATTTCGTAATGTACATTCGATGGATGTTCCTCTGACCATCAAAAGTATTGCGGAAGTAAAGTTTGACATTATTTAATGATATCGCAAATAAATATAAATTGAAAAAATTTTTAATTCTTAGTTAAAAAGAATAACCTTTTATTTAAAATACTATTTTCTATTTTGTGAATCTTAATATTACATATTGCGTGTGTTTTATATTTAATATTTTCAGTACAATTAGCATTATTATCTTTTTCAATCTTCTTATCTACAATATAATTAATCTGTTACTTAAAGATGAAACATCTTGCGTAACAACTTGTAATCCCGACACGCACCTGTCGGATTTAGAGTCAATGATGAAATACCTTCTCTCGAGTCATCCATGCCAGAAGCCTTCATACCTCGTTGGCATTCCAAAGAGGTATAAGGGCAGATAATGTCTATCAGATAATTTACGTAATCCTTCAATCGAGCGTTTCATTGTTCCGGTAACGGCAGTATATAAACAAATTAAACATGTATTTAAAGCCTGATTTTTTGAATCAAGAGAAACTACAACGTCGACAAACACGCTTAAAATAGATCTAATCGATTTTAAATTATAGCGTAATTTTGTATATTTTGAAATAAGATTATAACAAACAGCTTTTATGTATATCGCTCCCTTGCTACAAAAGTGATATAATTAAAAAAATTAAGTGTCTCAAAAAAGAAGAAAATTTATTTTATAATTTGATAGAAAATTATTAACTAATCAAATAATATCAGTAAACAAATTTTAACATAATTATAAATATCATTTTTGTCGTTTTCATTTCACTCTAAAAAATCACTCTTTTTGAGTTTATAACAATCTTGACAATTTTTAAATAGAAAAATTATCCTTTTTTCAATTGAATCAATTTTAATGATTTTTAAAATGTTAAGATAGTCCACTTTTAATGATTAATAAGGTAACGTTTATTTATTTCATTTATATAACTTGAAAATCGTTTTCTGAATTATGTCGCTTTCGAAGTAAGAGAACGATAAATCCTATTAATATTTATGCACAATTTTAATTATTGCTTATAAAGACAGAGAGAAGAAAAAAATTCTCAGTCGAAGTCTTGCCTATAATTCAAGTGTAAAGTCAGACATATATTATATAAAGCTCATTGCTCATGTCACGGGGGTCAATTCCGGTTTCATGATCTTCTGCCATTATGCATATACGCGATGGATTCTGAACTTGAACTGAGCTTAATTACTGCTGATCGCCGAGCGGCGCGATAATTGGAACGCTCCCGAAGCTAATTATGGAGAATGCACAAGCGAACGGATGCCGGATGGTTTATAATCCTGGCTATCTGTTTCTCGAATGGACACACATGCTTGTGCGATGCGTCACGCAACTCACAAACACGCAATATTCATTTAATTTGAGCGGCATGTTTTCATCGCACTAATTTCGGTGATTATGTCATGAATACAATCGTGGCGCCGCGATATGTAAGAACGACTCTTATCTTCTGGTCATCCATTTATTATCGTTGAGTTCAGCTCCGACAGTAAATGGTGGGTTATCATGGGTTACTTTGCGTTGTCGCTTTTTAACCTTCTTTGTAACGTTATTACGAGAGTTTCAATGGAAAACTCATTCATTGAAATGTTGGAGACATTTTAGGCTGCTTTATAATTTCTTCTAGTTATTAACACAATTATTAATTTAATAATAATATTTTTGAAATTTCCACGAGTATTTTCTTCAAAAAAAATTGTATGATTATCTCCATGTCTTGATACATAGTTAAATGCCATGTTTTGTGATTGCAGTTCACTTTTTCATTCCCCCCCCCCCCCCAGAGAAGCGACTAAATATCATGTTGCTTTTTGAACTGATAAAATGAATTACAATATTCACGAAACGTTGGCATTTAACGATGTATCAAGACAAAAATGGAAATAATAATCATAATTTATGTAAATCACATAACTTCGTTGAATTAATTAATTTATTTTAATATTTTCCTCTTTTATATGCTTATTTAATATATAATGTACCTAATTGTTTGTAAATGTTAAAATAAATATGTAATAGACAATTTTGTGGCAATTTTGTCAATTTAGTTACATAAACAAGGAAACACAAAGTATCTCATATGGTATTTTACATTCTGATTTGTGTCACAAGACATTGCTTCGTAAAACTTGGAGTCATTCATTATTAGAGCGACTTTTTCAGATTTCTAATCCGACCGGTTAACGGAAGAATTATTAACGTCGATTGCAAAAAACTCCCTTATATCTACGCAAAGTCTCTCTTGCGTACTTTCTCCGTTGTTTATCTTGGCAGAATAGAGCGGCGCGGTCGCTTAAAGCATTAGCGTCGGGCGGTTGACCCCAATAATTTAATGCATATTACTTCTAGTTTATGCATAACGCCTTGTTTAACAAAGATAAAGCGTTGGACTATAAGAGGGGACTGAAAGTAAAAAGAGCCTCTTACGAGTTGTTGCGGTTTTTTCATAAAATATGCATGATGCATGACATTCGCTTATGTTTTATAGCAATGTTAATTGTAAGCCTTTCCTATGTAGCCACGTGACTTGTGACAAACATCAAGTACTACATCAAGTAACTCTCTAGATTGAAATTTTATAGAGACACAACAGACGTACAAAACAGAACAAATCCATTACATAGAAGTCAGTTGTAAATTCACTCAAATTGATATATTAGCGTCTGTGTTTATATTTGAAATATATTTATAAAATTTACATATAAAAATAAAAATGAAAAAAGACATTTTATAGATACACAAATAAAATCAATTATCAAAATTTCTGTCCTTTATTATTTTTATGTGCTATTCTAATTATTATTATCATCATTATATTGCAAATATCTATAAAAATAATGTAGCTTTAGGAAATAGATATGAGTTTGCATTTTAATCGTATCTACAATAATAACGTGCAGAATACTAAACATGAACAAATTAGACGCCGCGCGCCGATCGAGAATCAGATATAAAGTTACCTAGTCATGTGCGGAGCATTACCGCGCGAGTGGTTTGAGGATAAAATCCGATCGTCGTTGTAGCGTAGTCATACAACGTTTCATTGAAGCACGATGTGAAAATGCCGACGATGAGATTTCTAATTCCCGATTAGAAGTCGCCAGCGTCGTTCTTAATGATTTATCGTTAATTAAATCTACGCCGTTCGATCTTTTTTCCTTTATGCACTTCGCATTGATCTCGAAACTATGTTGCGACTTTTTTTTAATGATCAATTGAGTGATTTTTGACCGTTCAGAATGTATACACCATTTACAAAATATACCAGTTATTAATTTTATTCACGAATTCCTTTATTAATTTCAGATCAATATATGTCATTAAAGAATTGTAAAAATAAAATATTGAATATTTAATCTATCAATATTAATTAAATGCAACTAATAACTGTTACCTTAGCTATAGTGGAAAAGAAATCTATCTTTAATCTTTATATCTTTAACAGATATATCTATGCGTCATCGATATTTTACATCATGACTATTGCGTAACTGTAACAACAAACAGCGTATTTAATGTCAACCTTGGTCGAATATATTCATATATTACACCATAGAATATAAGGAGACGGCCTCATTTATCACATATCGTGTACATTCCTACAACAATCTGCAAAAGAAATTTTCCGTCTTTTAAAGAATATACTTTGACTTATTTTAATGATAAAGTAATTAAATTATATATATATATAT
>NW_017259353.1:1316635-1327559 GCF_001594045.1 Atta colombica
TTATCCGCAAGTAATCAATATCCCTGTAACAATCTACGACGCTCTCGAACGTTTCTATGCACGCAGGAAAACTCAGATAGTAACGGAATAAGGTTCTGGTGGGCGTGGAGACAGAAGACATATTTCCACGTTGATGGAATTATAGCGAGCATAGCGGAATGAACGTATAACTTCCACAACAGCGGTGCGATGAGAACTTTCGAATCTAGATTTTTTTCTCTTAAGTCACCTTACCGTAGCAAACAATTTTTTACGAACATTCGGAGTCAAGACTTTCATTACAGCATAGATCTACATATACGAATATTGTAGACCAACGTCATAGAGAAATTTATATAACTAGAAAAAGTTATGAGATTATTGTATCAAAATTATTATGCACAAATTATTATGCAATTATCACTAAATAAATAAGTTATACAAAATTGTAAATTTTCAAATAACTTGTTATATTAAAAAACTACGCTATGCAAATTTCTAATTATTTGAGATTGTTAAGAATTGCCCTGTCAGAAATATGTAGATTTCTAAAAAAATTATACGATTATCTTATCATTATTATGCAAAGATCACTAAACAAGTTATAAAAAATTGTGAATTTTTTAATATTTTGTCATGTTAAAAATACACACTATATGCTATCTATAGATTTTTAATTATTGAAAACTAAAAGTCCTTTACCCTATTAGAACTGATACAGTAAAATCTTAATATAATAATCACATAATTTTTCTAACTTCAATTACGTAGGAATTATTCTAAAAAAAATATGTATATAAATTTTTTCAAATAATTTTATATATTTATTCAAGATGCGAAAATAATATGCTCTCACAATCTACGATCGAACCTATCGCAAAATCGTTCAATTCATAGAAGCACTATTTCTGATCTGCTGTTCTCCATTCAGGAATCCTTTCATATGTACACATATGTGTTTGCTTATGTGAATGTCATGACTGTTAAAGAAAGAATGTTACATATCAATAACTTCTTGATGAAGGTACGTATCTATCAATGAATCGTTGCGCATTGTCACGTACACACGCATAAATGTATACAGATTATATACATACAGATCTATAGATATACGAACTTCCATTGTTTCATGACTACATGGATTTGCTTTTGCATAGCTCGTTACCGTACGACTGCTGGAGGAAATGTGAATCTACTGGCAACGCGATGTCGTAAGAGACAGACATACTGGTAGTAGCAGATATAATTCACCACGTAGCTATTGTTACCTTTGGCATATATAATTTAATTATCGTACATTATTGCTAATAACTTCAATAATAAATAGAGAACTTAGAGATACAATTTCTTTCGTTACAAATTATTTTGAGTCTCTAAATTATAGTAGAGATATAAAAATTTGAATATAAAATAAAATAAACATCGCAAAACTTCTTGATTCTTGGGCTTATACGTTCTTGAAATTATTTATTTGACATATTTATTTGAGATATATCAAAAATCATGAATTTGGCGCATTCTGATCATGTCAACATTAATTTAAATCAGACTACTGCTTCTCCGAATCCAACTTTAGGCCTGATGTAATATTGACGGTCACAGCCACCCTCGTAGATCTGTATCGTCCTAGATCTATGTACCTTCGTCCCAACTGGCTATCTCCATGGGATTTATAGCTAGCGATTCAAACGCAACACGCAACGCTATATCATGATTGTAAGTCAGCGATCGTACGTACCTTCCTACATCGAGTTAGCTACTGTTTACGCAACGCCATAACGTTTGCGTTCCGCATAATTTTAGTGTCCTATATGAGACATCCCACCATCTCACTGGCGAGCGTCGCTATGTCTTTCATCTCGCTTGTAAGTGTCGCTGAATATTCGTGCAGCATCATCACAATGTGTGTTGTGACCACTTCCGGCGCGCGCTGACCGACGCGTGTAAAAAATGGAAATGAGCAATTGTTGCGTACGTGCCAGATTTAAACACCGAGTTAATTAACCGCGAAGTGCACACGCTACAATAAAATTCGAATTTGTTGTGCGCATCGGAATATAGGTCAATGTAAAGCTGTAGCTATCTAATCTGATCAGAATCTTTATTATAAAATAGGGAGATTTGTAATTTATATTCGCGTTTCCGCATTAGTATAGTGATTTCAATTCTCGAAAGTTTAAAACACAATTTACGTCGTCACAAAACTGCGAAAGATTTTTTTCCCAGTGATTATATTAACCATAGTCCGACCTCGTAACTATTCAGCTGATGATACAAAGTACGCGTTAATAACGTTAATTGATACCGATACAAAGTAGGTCAGTGCTAAATGAAGCTAAAAAACGCAAATCTATTCAGACAATATATTAAAGTTCAAGGACAGACTGCCATTTTTCATTGAGAAGGAACTTCAAGACTCATCTCATTCCATTATGCAATATCCGGCAATTTTGAACGTTATCATCTTATAACGTCATATTTCAACGGAGGGAATATAATTGAATTTTTTTGTCTTGATGTGACATATATAACGTGATATAACTGATGTTATTGAATATGAAAATTTATATTAAATTCGCATTCATGTATTAAATGTAAACAAAATATTAATTATTACAAAGATTAATAAAATTGTAAAATTTTTACTACTTCTTTACTAACAAATGCTTGTTATTTTATAATTGGCAATCATATATCTTAAAATCAATTACTATTCTAAACAAAAGGATGTAACTATATAAATATGTAATTTACCTCTTAGTAAATAAAAGATAATTAATTACCCTCGGCAAATAAAACATAGTTAACAAACGCTGCGTCGGCAATTATGAATGACAGCATGAAAAATGATGACTTATTTCTATAAATGGTGCATTGCGGAAAGAAAAGCTATGGAAAGAAATACAATAGTAGCTCATATTCGTTGTGTATCAACGATAGATCGGCTGCACGCTGAGTTTGTAAATCATTCTGTCAATCAATACCGATTGGCAAAACAACATTCCCCCTGCACATTTTTAGAAGTAACGTCAACAGTGACCGGCAAACATGTAATTTGACTTGTTAAGCCGATCCATTAAGGAGATATGGCTATCGTCAATGTCGTCATCGGTCCTGCCGCGGGTGGATTCGAGGCCGCACATTTCCATCGCTAACTGCGCTGTCAAACACACAGAACAAGCTCGAAATTCAATTGCTTTTGGTAACCAAGAGATATTTCAAGAGCATAGAGTCTCGCATGCCATTAACCGATCGGATCACTAAATGGAACACATTGTACGACTTGTCTGCGATATTCTTTTATAATGACAGATGTTTATTTTATACGTCCTATATGATACCACTAATATAACATTTATATAATCTAAATAATGACATTATATTTGACATGCTTGACTTATTGTTAGAATAACCGAATTTTTAACCATGATAAATCACTGACTCTATATTCATTGGGATATTTATCAAATCGTGCCAACAAAAATAACTTCCTATATTAATTGAATTACCACGATTCGCATTACAATTTATCATATTCCTACAATAATTCTTGCGAATTTTTCTAATAATGCGTCATCAGGAAGATGTCATTTTCGACGTTTGATAGAGCAGCAATTGGATGGGAGATTGTCGTTTTCAAAAGTCACGCGATGCCGTCGAGAACCGTTCGAGAACGCATTTCTCTTGTGCCGACACGTTTCCTGTCATTATCACGTGACTCTCATATACATAGCCTACTGCGAGTTGGCGTATATAATTAGGCTTCAGACAGCTCATAAAGTTTTGAACAGAGAACGTACAATCACCATCGCTAGACAGTCATGTGTTGTCAAGAAAACAGTGGCGACTTCATGTCTCGCGATCTCGCGGGCGGGATTATGCATTATCGATCTCGGCGCAAGGATGAAACATCCGCATAGATAGAGTGCGTAAATGATAAAAAAATAGCAAAGAAATTAATTCAAAGCTATAAACTTTAACGATAACGTTCGAAGAATGATAAATATTCATTTATAAATTTTTTTATAGATATCTTAATCATATCGTAACAGTAAAATGATTCAAAGAACTTTTTATATATTTCATAAAATAAAAATTTCTTATAAAATACTAAAAATAAATTAAAATATTAAGAAAATTGAAGGGTAAATTAAAGTCAAATTCAAATATAGATATCTGTAATAATTGTTTAAAGTTTTTACATTCTAATAAATTATGAAATATGAAATATAAATTTTGATATGAATACTTTACATTATATTGTATTGCATTATATTGTATTGAATGAAAATAAACTATTATGTCTCTCTCTCTCTCTCTCTCTCTCTCTCTCTCTCTCTCTCTCTCTCAAAATATATTAAATCAGTTTTTTAAATATCTAAAACATTACAAGAATCATTTTATAATATTTTTCTTTCTATGTATTTATTTGAAATTATATACATCATTACGAATGAAAATAATAATAGTGGCATTTTCTGACCTTTTCACCGTAGTAAGAATGAGGATGCGAGATTAATGTTGCACATTAAGCGTAAAATCTGGCTACTTTATTTATGGCGCAAATACAACGACTTGACCACCAAGTGAATTGAACACATTGAGTTCACGATGCAACGATAAAGTGATATATAACGAGGCGTGCCTAGAAAATATGTAATCGCCACGAGAATTTGTAAGGAATTGATGTTCTATCAGTCGACCGCCTGACGGCAATTTGTTTTCCTAGACATCTCATACTTCACGATCTAGCATGTGCTTGTAATTGTTAGGCCTTACTTTGTTATTGACTGAATCACATAAAATTGCGAATGTCATGAATTATAAAAGCGACACTTTTTTATGTTATATGTACAAGTATAAGAAGAGGATAATTTTTACACAAGATTTGACAATTCTAAAATTAATATAAATAAATAAATATTGTCCAAAATTTATCAATTCTCCTTCTTAATAACGGTAATAATTAGCTTTCTTAATGAAAATAATTATAATTTTTGTTAAAATGTTTCAGCCTTTAATAAAATCTATTTAAAAATTAAAGTGTTAACTGTAATCAAATTTGATAATTTAGATAAACTGTATTTTGCATTTTATCTGCATTTGTTTGTATTGACATGTATTAACAACGTAAATAATTATTGAATAATGCCGACAACGTGTTGTCAGAATTATTCAATAATCAATCAACGAATAATTGCTGTTATTGTGTACGCTCAGAAGTATTGTAATAATAGTTCAATGCAATTGTATGCATAAAGAGAGTTCACGATTGACATGCGATTTCTTAGTTCATTTGACTCTTTCTGTAAAATAAAATAAGCTGCTTAATTAATTTCATCGAAAAGAAAGATGGATTTCTAATATTTGATCTCTAATCGTGCATCAAAAATAACATCAATGCTTTCGTATATACTTTGCTTCGCTTTTTCCTTCGACCCATGTAATTTAATATAATTAATGACCGCACCTGTACGGCCTTGATTGCGAGTGATTGTCGGTCGATATATCAAACGCGGCATCGAAATTGCAACAGAAAAAATTTACTGGGAATGTCGTTTGACGTAACCGACAGCGTGATTGTTGCGTGACGCCGTACCGGTGGTCGGAAATATTTCTACTTGCAGGTGCACTGCGAATCTGAATATTCCGTGTCGCAATGCAAGGTATAACTGTGGTAATACATAAAAAACGCATTCATGCGTTTCACGAATCGATCTTTTTGACATAGCGCATAATATTTCATATTTTTTTAAATCTCTATTTTATATCTGAATCTTAATATCGTATACTGTAATCTAGTCATCTTAATTAAGATAAATCGATAATCCTTGCAATCATTAATTCTTAATAACATTGGCACTAATGAGTAATTAATAACACTAATGATTAATAGGGTAAATCAATCAAATAAGTATCCCGCGAAAGGCACATTTAAAATTATAAAAATTCCCAATGCTAATAAATTGCAGTTTTTTTCCTTGTTTCAAATTGCTATTGAATTTCCTTGATTCTGATTCGATATTTGCAGTTGCAGAACGTCAAATTGCATTGCAAATTTGCTTAACGTTGGTTTATCGATTCCGAATATCCATTAAGCTATAGCATCACGATAGATTGGCACATTCCGAAAAATCGTCGCTCGCCACACTTCGTTAATCGTGTTAACCAGCGCTTCGACGTATGCAGGAATTTTAATACGCGGTTTTGTCATATTCTACTTTTCATGGCAAGTTTGCCGCTCAACGATACGTGCATTGTATAGTGAATAAAACCTTCACGAGGCATTTCTTTTGCCTCCACTAAAGAAGAGCGCAAGACTTTGTTAATTGACTTAATTGATAACTTTAGTAACGTACTACGTGCCGTACTGAAGAGACCCATATATTTTTTATCGTGCCTTGGAATTCATAGTGAAGCCCGCATCTTGGAGTTGTGTTATGACGAACTGTGCGATAATATCAAGAGAACCAATTGACACTTGCGCGACTTGATGAAGACTAACGGTTACTATTAATATAAACTTTTAGGATCGCTTAATCCGTGGAATCTTCCAAGTCACGATATATTAATGTGAGAAAAACATAATATCTCGTATCACAAGCATGTCATGTTTATATTGAATACTATTTAATATTATAAATGTGTTGCAAATCAACATGTCCGAGAAATAATGAAATAAAGAAAATAAAGATATTAAAAATTATATCTTTGAATATTTTAACAATATTCTTAAAATGCTGACAACATCAATATTTATGTGTTTTTTATGTAAAAAATTCTGCTTCTCCGTAATTCAAAATCTTTTTACGTAAATCAAAACGTTTGTTATTAGTGTCAGTAATTAAATGTAATATTCAATACGACTATTTTTAGGGAGATAATTTATCTGAGTTTCATGTACGTCTGTGATTCCACGTGTATTAATTTATTTACATGAGTAAAATATAATAGTCTACGAAAACTCATGAATTATCTTTCCTAATAAAATCCGTATAAATGAATACAATAAAATAAATACTAAGAAAAACGATATTTAAGCAAAAATTAGATCTTAACGTGATGATAACCATTTTTTATTTTCATAATGATTCAAATAAACGTGATAAAAATTTACTTGATAGCAGTAATTTAATGCCTGATGAGCTCAGATAATTTAAATAAACATTATACGTGAGTAGAAACGCTTCGTCAACGGGAAAGATGAAAAAGATATTGTAAGAGATCATATGATTCTGAGTCACAATTTAGACTTTTTACGACAGTAAGTCTAATGTCAAGTATCATAACAATAGTTTCATAATCCTCAGCGAATTTTGATTTAAAAATAACTTTATAGAAGAAATTCTTTTTTATTATATTTTATTATACCAAAAATTGCTTCCTTACGTCATTTGTTATATATTTAATCTTCCTAAAAAATGTTCCTAAAGAAATTAATTCTTGGAATTGATCCTTGTGATTATTATGTTCCCCATGTGTTAAACACATTGGATTAATTAAGAGCACGAAATCAACACGGTAGACGAAGCATGGCATCACGCACGAATTGAGTCGAATACCACAAACGTGCGACAGGGGATCAGCCATCTCGTTATTAATTAATGACTGGAATTAATTATGGGAACTCACTTGCACGCGAGCATTATCAGATCGGCTTACATTCTCAGGCGAATCGAATAACAGTAATCAACACCTTTTCAATGCAAAATATGTATCTTCGTATCCGCACAGTGAATGAAATTACAATGCGCATTATATAATATTTATTTTCAATTCATAAAATAATAATCATAGATTATGAATATAATCTGAATTAATTTTTAAAAAATGTGTTGTTGGAAACAAAATTTTGTGTAAGCAGGAGACGCGAGCTGAAATCCATTTCATTTTATCAAAAAGTAAAATTAAAGTCATGACGATACAAAATTAATCCATATTGGATTTATTTAATAGCATGATCGAAAATACCTCGCCTTGTATATCTATATTGAAAAAGAAATGAAATTCTGGATTATATGTTTCACAAATTTCAAGATGCCAATGAGATTCGCTAAATATACGTCAAGTTAATTAACACCTTCGTTGAAACGGACGTTAATGCTTGGGTATGGGTATATACGATGGGTGTGAAAAAGCTTAATATTGAATGCTTCTGAGAATATGTAATCATATATAAGGTAACTTCGGCAAATATGCCGTGCTGGGATTTACGCCGCCGAAGTCAGAAAAAATAGAAGGAGTGGGAATAATCACTCTGTTATATGCCTTTATGTTATATTAGTATGTTATATTAGTATAATGTTATGATTTCAGATTTCTTACTGTTAATATTAATGAAATTATTGTAAGTTGAATCGATTTGTCATTGTGTTAAATAGCATCATCATAAATTATAATCTACATAAAATGATTACTGTAGTACATGTAAAAGACTTAATGATTATTTCGTGATACACGAGGAATAGTAAAGTATATTGTATAACAAAATACAAGTATTTTGCTCTTGTATTCTTTGTCTAGTTTGTTGTCTTATATATCCCATCTGTTTGGGATATACGGCATTTTTAGCAGGCAAGATTTATGCATACAAAGTGCGCAGATTGAATTCAGTGCACTAAATGCAATAAACGCATTACATGAAATGTGTACCTCATGTCATAACACTTGTGGAAAGATTGTAATTATTATTTATTACTTCATATACATATTTATCATTCTTATTCCTTAATAAAACTTTATAAACGCATTTTATAAATTATTGTGTCATTTTATATGCATTATGTATAAATTTTTCATGAGCCATACATACCTTCTTCCCCCTATGAATAGCCATATAATCCATCTCTATGGAATATACAACAAAAATGCAAGGATTTAAAAAAGTTCATTTTTTATATAAATATTTCAGATTTCTACAAAACATTTTTTTTATAATAGTAGACAGTAAAAAGTCTTTACTGATATAGTTCGTTTACTTTAAATATAGTAAATAATATTTAATAAATTAAGTTTTTATTAAGTGCGGCGTTACGAGCAAAATCAATTAGTACTTCGCTACTGTTTAACTAATTTTCGTAGAACTTTTACTACATAAATGCATTTTTATTAAGGTATTGAAATATGTAATGTTACCTTCAGAGAGAAAAAAATATGTTTTTAAGAAAAGAGAACATTTGAGATCAAATGCCTTAAAAAAATGAGATATCTCTTTACAAGTTCCTAATTATAATGCAAGAAGACAATTATAGGTCACGTACGAAAACATGTAGCTTTCCAAATAATTGACTCGATCGCGAACAAAATTTACATTTTGTTTTACATTTTAATTTAACCCTTGCATTACCTTCAAGTTGAACAATTCAGGCTGTTTCACGATCATAATATTTTCCCTCAAATTATTGAAAGCAGTTTACGCATCCGGATAATATGGAAGAATTACATGAAACAAGAGTGGTTAACACACGGTAAATTTCGATTGACTGTGGGGGTCAACGATTGGTCGATCAAGTTCAGCAGCCAGTTAGCCGACAGTTAGTCTGCTGTCGTCCGGCTAACGACTTAATGACGGGAATTCACCACTTACGAGTTCCTCTTTTTCTCCCTCATTCTATCCTCCTCTCTTTCTCTCTCCCTGTTTCTCTTTTGTCCGCAGTTCTTTTCCCCTCTTTTATTAGCAATGCTATTCCTGTAAAACAACGCGGTCGACAGACCAATAACAATGTCGAAAATTAGTCGACGCTTAAACAGGATTGTCATTAACTATTATTGTGCCGCATAATTAACTGTATACGGAAGAAATAAATTCAAATAAGATAATCAAATACGCGCCTAAGAGTGAACAAAATAATGGATACGTTTTTTCCTTAGCACTTTCAAACTTTCTAAAGAATTAAAAAAATTCTATTCCCCCTTTTCTTTCTTTTTTGAATTATTTTAAATTATTGTAGAACTATAAAAATATTTATTGTAGAATTATAAAAATAGATATTTAATAAGTGCTATTAAAAGGAACATACTTAATTCTCCGTCTTTAATGATGTAACTTCAATTCATGAAAATATAAACGGAAGTTACTTGTAACTAATGTATTTGTGTGAACATATATATATCAAAACTTTAAAAAGTCTCAAGTTATATATACTGTTTCCTTACTATCGATTATTCATATATTTTTGCAATTATTCTTCGTTACTAAAATAATAGTATTTAGCATCGTAATACTAAAAAAATATCGACATTATGATAAAGTATTATTATACACAGATAATTATTAGGTCGATGTAACTACAGTTATATAACAGAAATCTCACCCGCCACTTTCATGTCTTCTGCGAAATAAATTGTCTACTTTTTCCTTTACATCATATTATTATATTACCAAATATATTTTAATTCTGATTTTTTTTATCTTTATAAATATAAACTGTTATTGCATTTATAATTGCATTTTAAGATCAGAAAATAAATATGGGAAACCTGTTCATAATCAGTTCAAACAAAAATTTAATTGCATGCGCTGGAAATATAAATGTTGTACGATATAATATTGGTACGTTGTACGATATTATATATAATACGAAGACATGATTTCTTAGATAGATTTAATTATGTTGTTATTTAATTAACGTTGGGATTAAATGTATCTATCGATTTAAAGTTTCTATCTATCTCTTTTCGTTTTCATCGCTGTTAAATGAATTGATCTATTGCACCAACTGGTGTGTAAAGATAATCATCTTGAACGATATCGTCTACGGCACATTAAATTAAAGTTGAGCCTTATCCAATAATCGCCATTTAATCTTTCCTCAGGATTCAATGTATTTCAACCGGTATATCCAATATTACAATTAATGTTCAGAACATTTGTAAATCCATGATTTAAAAAGCTTTCTCATATTACATGTGACAAATCTTTTATATATATATATATATATATATA
>NW_017259353.1:1327779-1344996 GCF_001594045.1 Atta colombica
ATATATATATATATATATATATATTATACAATACATATATGTTTACAATGAACATGTTCAAATACAACTCAACTTCCATTTTCATCATCGATATTCACAATATTCTCGTAGATAAACTTTTTATTTATCTAACCATTAATTAGCACTGAACAACATGTTATCACGTCTATTACATATTGTGAAGTCTAATTTACCGATGAAATCTGTGGTTTGCGTGCTTTAACACTAAATATGCCGAGCAATTCTTTATGTAATAACTTCTCATGCGTTTTTGTATCATGCAATGCAAATGGACACATTTGTTAGTAAGACCTTGTCGAATACTCATGACATTTGAATCTACGTGCTCTTGGTGTTTTCAAAGTGTAGAAAAAGTTGTGGAAATCTTTTATTTCAATGAAAATTTCCAAAATTTAACTAGTAAGATCGAAGTTAAATTTTTTGTCAAGTAAATGGTGTAAATTTTACAGAATGGATGTAAGTATATAATTATATAATTAAATATAAATAAATAATTATCTTACAAAATATGTTTATTACAATTTTGATTATAAATTTTAAAATATTTAAGAAAACTTCTCTACTAGTTTAACGTTGTTAGCTACATGTTTAAAAATTAAATTGTTAAAAAATTGTGCTTAAAATTTTTATTATGGATTTTAAAATTATAATAAAAAAGATTTGCTTTTTTTTCTTATTTATAGACACCTATTGAAGGCGAAATTAATAGATTGCAATGGCAAGATTATCTTGTGATCGGCGCAGTTATGTCGGTCTCCATCATTATCGGACTCTATTATCGATTCAGCGGTGGTCGACAAAGTACTGCCACGGTCAGTTTACAACAAAATCAATTTCTATACGGATCAATTCATCATTAAACCAGTCTGATCGCGATAATCTGCACGCGAATCATATCTATGCTGTTATATATGTTATATGATCGATCTCATGTTGCGATAAATATACGCATAAATTATGGGTATCAGTAATAAATTAAATCTCGAACAATTTTCTAAGTGTTTGATGTGTTAATTAACTGTCGTTACGATTCAACTCAATAACTCGAGAAGCGCTAATCAATAATCCATAAATTTTGAATGTCGAGATCAATTCAAATTTATCATAATTATGAAATAAAACGCGTTTGATCGCCTAATATATTAATGTAAAGCATATATAGTTTCTTATCTTATTTCTCATATAGAATCTCTTAAGAAAAAGTACTTATAAATATTAGATGGTTCCATAAATTCATAGAGTCAAGATTAAATGATTCTAAGACATAAGTAATTTTCCATAATTTTATCAAAGATTGATTTAAACATTTTAATTAATAACGTGAATGTTTAATTGATGAGTTACAGACAAATTGTATTTTACAGATTGATTAAATAATTATGATAAAAAAACTTTAAAAAACAGAGCAGTATCGATTTACTAATTTTATCCATCGCAACAATGTCAGAAAAATCTCTTTATGGAAACGTTACAACGTTGTCATAAACGATGTTTCCTATAACGATGTACAATACAAAATTGCTGTTTAACCAATTGCACAATTATCATCGATAGGAGTACTTCTCCGCGGACAATTCATTAGGTGTCTTACCCCTCTCGATCGCTATGATGGCCTCCCATGTATCAGGAATTACTATGCTCGGAATGAGCGGGGAAACTTACATTCGCGGCCTGATCGTTGCGTTAATGTATGCTGCCGGCATTTTCACCGTACCGATCATTGCCACTTGTTATTTACCAGTCTTCTTTGAGATAAAAGTCGTAAGCATCTATGAGGTAATTGTCAGATGCTTGCACGAGCAATATCGATTACTAATCTAAATAACATTTCAATGTTCTTCGGAGATAATCAGTTATATCGTTTAATATCACGTAAACTATAATCGAATGTATTAATTTGCCAAATTTTAAACAGAAAAACGATGCAGAATGTAAAATTGATTTGAAAATAAGAATTAATAAAACTTTTTTAAAAGATTTTGAGAAACTGCAAAATAATTTATATTATGTATAATAAATCTATTCCTAAACAATTATAAAAAATATATTTTGCAAAAGAAATCTTAAAGCCAATGAGAGGCAACATAGTAGATTATGTGTGATAAAACGCTTATTTTTATTAATCATCAAATACAATATATACACACATCAGATTGTAATACTTTTTTCGATTTCGGAGCTCAGTCTTGCTAGTAGAGCAAGATAATTGAATCTAAATGGTCAGATTCATAATGGTAAGAATCAATCGCTCAGTGAGCAGGCTGTAATCAATTGGAAAAAAAATGTTGTAACTTTTTAGTTGATGAGTGTACATACACACAGACACATACATTTGTATTAATATAGGCGTGTATTAATATAGGTGATTAATATAGGCATTTTGTCTCACACACACACACACACACACACACACACACACACACACACACACACACACACATATACACACATGATTACCTGTGTCGATTCTCATTGACTTTAATATTATTTTCATTTGCGATTTAATCTTTGAGGCCTTTCTCAAGTTCATTAAATGTATTTTGGATAAATATATTATTTGGATTATTTGTAATATGATTCTATTGTTTCTTTACATTTCTCCTTTCTTTTAGTATCTCGAAAAGCGATTTGGATTGTACTTGCGGTTGCTCGTAAGCGCGGCTAATTTCTCTGAGACGATGTTACTGACCGGAGTGATGCTGTATGCTCCTTCCTTAGCTCTCGAAGCTACGACGGGTTTGTCTAGTACCATGAGTATTTTATTACTCGCTGTAATATGTACTTCCTATTCCACGTTGGGTGGCATCAAAGCGGTTTTGATCACCGACATCTTCCAGGGCTTGCTTATGTTAATTGCTCTTATTATCATCATCTTCATCGTCACCCAAAACATCGACGGAGGAATCGATAGCATTTGGCGTATCGGCAAAGAGGGCAATCGTATAAATTTCTTTGAGTAAGTTGGATATTATAATAAATAATAAAGAGTAAATAAAAGAATAGATATATTAATAATGCTTTCTTTATTTAGATGGACTACAGATCCAACTGTGCAATACACAGTATGGAGTACTTTAATTGGAGGAGGATTAATACATCTAGCCTATGTTGCAGTGAATCAGGTGCAAGTTCAACGTTTGATGACCGTTAAGTATGTCAATGTGTATTTCATAAACATATTTATATAACCATCGTTTATCGTTTAAACTTAAATAAAGAAAACATTTTTTTCATTATATAGTTATTTTTAAAGAAAAAAATTTTTAAATCAATCTATTATTAAAGTTATCAAAAATATAAAATTTAAAATTTGTTGCCTATAACTAAATTTCAATTAAACAAGTATAAATATACAATATAAAAAAATAAAATATAAACAAATAATTAAAAAATTAAAAATCCAATAGTTAATTATCAATTTTTAATTTATTGGATATTAAAGAATTCTGCTAGTGTACATTGCAACAATCTATTTTTATTTTCGCAGAAACGTAAAAGTAGCTACGCATGCACTGTTTCTGTGTGGCCCATTCATCTTACTAGTAGGCTTTTTAACATGCTTCACCGGATTGTCAATTTATGTGAGGTACAAAGATTGCGATCCCGTAATGTCCAAAAAAATTTCAACTTATGATAAAATATTGCCTTATTTCACCGTGGAGAACTTATCACCTGGAGTGGTTGGTCTCATCGTTTCTGGTATCTTCAGCGCCAGCCTAAGCACGATTTCCGCTATGATGAATTCATTAGCCGCGGTAGCGCTCGAGGATTATGTGAAGCCACTACACCGAAAATTTGGAATAGATTTTTCTGACAATAGAGCCACTTTCATAGCTAAATCTCTTACCGTTTTAAATGGCGTTATTTGCATGTTTTTAGCATTAATAGCAAAGACAATGGGCTCGCTAGCAACTGTTGCTTTTAGTATTCATGGCTCCATCGGAGGACCGATTTTAGGTATTTTTACTCTTGGAATGTTCAGTGAGAGTGCTAACGAGATTGGAACTATTATTGGCATGATTACGGCGCTCTGCGTTTGCTTGTGGGGCTCTTTTGGGCGACCTAAACCACCAATTCCACAGTTACCAGTGTCGATCGAAGGTTGCGCAAATTCTACAGCATTAATGTTTGCTGAACAAATGAATTTTAACAGGTAAAGTATTCTTAGAAAACGTAAAAAATTCAATCGGTATCCAAACTTTGCAAGTACTGAAGCTACGCGCCTTATGTTTTTCAATTATTAGAACGTATTAAAAAGTACATTTAAATAATATTTTAAAATAACTTCTTTAAGATATATTAAAGTTTTGAATTTATATTATTTATATTATTTCGGATTCATGTAATGTTTTTAAAATTAACAATTAGTGAAATTAACAATTATTTAATTCAAATCGCTTTTCCAAATAGTAAGAGAAAAGAACTATGCAAAAAAGAAATCATATCTTCGAAAATAAATTCATTCAAAACGTACGAACATTAATTGATTCTACAGACACGAGAGTTACTAGATTTTTAAATTTATTCTCAATATATAAATAATAACTATATTCATCTAATGTATATTTTTCAAGTATATTGGGAAAGTTAACAAAAATTTTATACTTCGGACATTCATTCATGATATGAAACATTTCCTTTTTAAACTAAAATTTTCATCTCGGGTGTTGCACAATGCTCAAATATCGGCACTACAGCACTCTCGGGAATAAATGCAATATGTATTTGCAATTGTCAATAATTTATCTCGCTCGTCACAGACTGAATCGAATGAACATAAATTTATCTTAAGGAAACAGATAGAAGAGAGAAAAAATGACCAGACGACGCATGGCGCGCATTGCGTGACGATTAGAATATGAATTATCGACGCGCTGTAAATTGTCTTATCTACTCTTCGAAATTCACAGAGTATCAATGTTGCAATGCGCGCGGAGATATCTCGTCCCACTGTAATTAGTTGCGAGTTAAGCGCCGCTTCCTGATTTCTTTCACGCGTGTTGCTTTCTCATGAATGATAAGCTTGCTATTCCCACGGTGGTAAATAACGTTAATTGCACCGTTAATAAATTAAAATTACAGTTGTCTCACGGAATCCTTGCTACGCCGTTATTAGTGAGATTAGATATAGCTTTCTCTTTGTCGGCGGGAATTCGTTTAAATTAACTGATTTATTTTCAACGGCAAGAAATTGAAAGATTGCCTGCAAAAAGATGTAAAGGTGATCTGATCTAATTAAAATAATTTTTAAGATAGTTGATAATAATAAATGCATCTATCGCGTACGTAACTCAAGTAATGTTTTTATCTCGGTTTTTATCATTAAAAAAAGACAGTTTGCTAATTAGACGTTTTGTATTACAAAACAGCAAAGAGAAAGTAGAGAAAGTAACAAGTTATTATTACAAGAATAAAGATTTTTTTTGTTTAAAGTTTATATTTTTTGTACAAATATTTTTTAAGATTATATGATTTATTTATCACAATCATATTATTTCTTTTTTTTTGCAGTACTGTACAACCAGATCAATCGTCATACTTCTATTTATACCGTATCTCTTATTTATGGTATAATCCTATGGGACTGACAATTACACTAGTAGTTGGATATGTAGCAAGTATTATAGTTCGACTTATCCAAGGCAGAAACAACATTGAACACGATCCAAGTTTGTTTACGCCATTCTTGGCTGCCAGGATTAGACGGCGACGTCAGGACGCACAAAAAACCACGAACAGTCAACTATTCGTTTTGGAACCTAGCCGTATAAGATGAAGTTTTTGTAATGAAATGACTTTTTTATTATATAGAATAAATATTATCTCAAATCAAATATCAGAAAAATCCAACAGTAGAATAATTGTTTGATTAAGAATAATTGACTGCCTATTATAAATAAAGTTATTACTTGTAATATTCAGTCGATGTTTGGTTAATTGATTCATTTTTATTTAAACGATTTTAATGGATATAGGTATATGTGTATCTATTACATATATATGGCCATCAATAGTGCTATATTTATTGTTACATAAAATTTTGCTAATATTGTATGTTATTATAATAAAACTGTATTTTTTTTTAATGACAGTAAATAAAGTGCATAGATACTTCGGCAATATTCATTTTTTAATATTATCGAGAAGAAAACTAACGAATTACTTTACGATAATAATATTTCACAAACTTTCGTTTTTCATTTTTTAACATTAATATATTGAGAATAGAATCAACGAATTTACGAATGTTATTAAAAAGATTATGCTATAACATTCACGTATATAGGCTTTCGTTTCTTGAACAATCATCATGTTGTCCACGTATGTAATTACGATTATGAAGCTATTATCCAATTATAAGACAATCAAAAATTTGTATGCGAAAGGGCGAAAGTCTATGATAAATACCGGTAAACTCGAAACGAAATTCGCGCGTTGCAATTTTTCGACAACGGCTTCGTCTCTGCATTAATTTGCAATTTAACGAGCACTGATTGGCGAAAAGGACCGAGAGTATAATGCCGCATGTGAACCGATTCAACGGTGGCGAGCGGGCGATTTAAACGGAACAATTTTGCTGTGTTGCCGCCGAAATTGGCGCGACTTATCTCGTAATTGTCTACAGCCAATTACCGTGTTCAGCACGAACAGGCTTTTAATTCATTTAATCGAGGTTCATCTGCGCATCGGAATGCTGTTGCCCCCATGGCACATGATTAAACGGTGAAAGAAAGAAGCAATAATTGATACGTTGCCGGGAATTTGTGTTCGCGAATTAATGTTTACAGCAGAACACTGTATTTTATTTGATCTTGTTTCCTATAATAAATGATGAATTAATTTCGTATTGATGTTTATTTAAATTTAGAAATATCACAAATTTTAACAATAAATATACGATAATTTTAATATAAAATTAATACAATATTGAAAATATTAATCAATTTTTATTTTATTAAATGTATGTGATATTAATCTCTTTCATATTTACTCTAAAAATAACGTTAGACACATACTTTAAAATGAATTGAGGAAATATGAATAATAAATTGATATGATTACTACATATTGCAATGAGGTCTAAAAAATCGATTTTCGCCAGAATAAACCTTCAAAATACACGGCTCATGTAACATAAATTGCACGAATCGAAACGCAAATCAATTTTCCCTACACGATCTTCCCTGAAATTTATCATCTCGATTTACAAGAAAGAATCGCCGCTATCGCGTGTGCATCTCGTTGCATTTTCACGACTAAACTCGCAGTATCGCGGAGGAGCCGACTAAGACCCCCTCGAGGATACCGGAAGATGATACCTATAGAAATGCACATACGTATGAGCAATGGCTGGAACTTCCATCCCACCCTCGCGTCTACTCTCGTGCCATCGATTCGCGGACTTGCATTTAAAATTAAAATCATGGGTCCTGAGTACGCGGTACTCCACCACGTCCGATCTCGATTATCAATGCGTTTCTCTTTTTATTTCGTCCTTCTTGCCCCTGTCCCACTCGACTCACCCTTTTTCTCTGCCATCCATTCTCGCTACTCGTGCGAGTCACGTGAATATGCATGAGTTGTCTGGCGCGCGGCCAGAAGGAATTTTAAAGCAGAAATCCTGCCGACCGGTTCATTCATCGACGCGGCCGGACGTGTTTACGTTCCGACGAACTGTTTACTTACGAAGGAAGGGAAACTTTAGAGTCTTTGAGAGTTACGTGATTAAATTTATTTAAAGTTTCGTAATCGGATAATGTAATAATAAACTATTGTTGTGACTGTACTAATAATTTTTTATCCAAATGGTAATACGTTACGTGTTTGTAAATGTAAAGAATGTGATCAATGAAATTATTGCAATTAAAATAAAATAATAATAATAATTTTGGTTCCAAAAATATTGTAAATCCAATGTAAATAACATACTTATGTGTGCTTATGTGTTTTTTTTATTTTCACATTGACTAAAATCCACAGTCGAAACATTTATTTTTACTTTAATTTTATTTATAAGTGCATCCCAAAATCCAAATTGATTGCGAGTTGTACCTTATCGCATCAATAAACAGAAGCTCAGATTGATATTTTTTGATACAACAATGAAGAATAAGATAAAAAAATGAATGTTATAAAAATTATTACAAATTAAGTATACAAAGTTAATAAATCGTTGCAGCACTTCTTTTTTAATTTCGGGAGAATCTTCATGATTCCCATATTCGCCAAGTCGAAAAAAATTCGCACCTCGTGTCGATTCCCGGGTCTTCCACGATAACCTATGCAAAAGACAGTTCGTGCACGTTGCAGAATTCAGCGGTACGACCGAACCATGTATTATAGGAAATACGATATTCATCTCATGTCAAGATCTTATGGCCGATGTTAGCTAGTCATAGTAAAATGATGGAAAACAACAACGCGATTCGTGAGAATCTAGAAATTGCATGTAACATGCGTGCTATGTATGATAATAAGACCTCGCGATCGGCATCTAACAAAATCGGCTTCGTGTAAAATTTCTATTTTTTAAATATATAAGTATTATCCTAATTGTATATTTCAATATCGATAAGAAATCTGATAATTCAGAATAACACAAAATATTTAAAGTCTAACAAAAATATATTCAAAATATATCTAGCGTTCTTGAAATTATTCTTCAGAATTTAGAACTCGCGAAATTCTTTTCAATTTTTAAATTATTATTGTAATTTCTGATTATACAAATGAAATTACTGTCTTCTTTCTTTTAAATCAAGCTCATGAGAGCCATAACAGACAAAGTCTAGACACGTTATTACGGAAAATGCCTCGAGATCTTGCAACGGACGGTGCAAGTTACAAGATCATCACTTGCAGTTACCGTGGCTTGCAGCGGACCTTTCCTGCCGATTTAACCGCAAAACCACCTAACAGAAGAGTCTCTTATCTCGAGCTTAAGTGCAGCTTGTAGCTCGCCACTGATCGGCTCGCCACCGTAACGGCGTGGGCTTCACGAATCATGCCGTGTGAAATGACAGCTACCGGAAAGAATGCACACTGGGGTGGACTTAATGTATCACGGACGAGTCTGAATTGACTCGTAAAATCGAAAGAATAAATCGCGCTCGGAAATATCCCGCCAATACGAACGCGATTATATGTCGGCATATGTTATCCTGTGAGAGATATACGATGAGAAATATACGGTGTGCGGGGAACATAAAGCTATGGAAAATATATGTATAGATAATGATTTCTTGTCGAGCCAAAGGCTAAAACATGGTTTTCGATACGATATGGTATAGTAACTTTGGTTCTCTCCACAAATTTCCAGTCGAATTCATATCATATCTTAACTTGAGAATCTCAAAATCTCAAAAATATTACGTAATGTTGTTACATCATAATAATATTAATCGAAACAATAATTTATTTTTAACATACGATCTGTATATCAAATGAGTGATATTCAAATTCATTTAATAACATTTAATAACATTAATCGAAACAGTAATTTAGCTTCAATATATGATCTGCATGCCAAATGGAAGATATTCCAATCATGTATGATTACGATTCAAATTACGAAAAATACAGTTTCCAGAAATGTCTTATTACAAAATGATATGTTGATCGCCGCTGGCGATGCAGCTGATACTTGCATCTGCCGCGATCTTATTGCGGGGGATTTGTTGGCACTTTGTCGGTGAGCTCGTTATACTAGGCGCGAGAGGTATTCAACGTATCGAACTCGATCTGTCTATTGTTAGTCGTCAAACGTTTCTAGCCCTTCGGCTGCCAAGCCCATTTTTGTTAAACGCGTTTTACAAATACTGCTTTGTGTAATCAATATAATATCTTAAGCGGTTTATCATTTCATTCTCCTTCTCTCATGTCGTCGAACAAATAAAATATTAACGATCGATATAAAAATCAAACTTTGTAATGAAATAATAATAAAATTTCTTTAATTCTGAAAAATAGCATCTAATGAATATGTTTACAAACATAATTATTAATTATAATATTTAAAATTATATTTTTACGTAATATCTATTTCTGATATTCATAATAATTTATTTCTCAGATTTATTTTTCTCAATAATAAAAAATAATAAAGAATTGAAGAATATATAACTACCCATGTAACTACCCATGATGTAACTACCCATCATGACATCACATTGTTTTTATGACCGGAAGGGAAACTGTCAGTTATAATTCGTAACTGTAATACACGTGTGTAATATTCGGCGTGACTTGAAAAACAACCCTTAATCATTTTAACGTTTCTCCGGAAGGCTGTTCAAACAGCAGATCGATCAATTCTCACACGTCCTTTTTAGAGTAGACCCTGGGTGTGCCTGTGTCAACAAACATCTACCTTCTAACACGAATTCTTTTTAGAGTGCGGTATTCGTTCGTTATCGATTGTTAGGCGTGTCGATTACGTTTTAACTTGTGAAGTACGTGCCTGCCGATGACACGCAAAGGATGCTACATAATCGCGTGAGATTAATTACCGTCAATTGCGAGACCGATTCTTCCCACCCGGAATAGGCGCAAATTACACGCTGCATTAAATATCGTATAGAAAAAAAAAAATAATCACATAAAATCAAATATGTTATAAATTTCAATCAAATTTTCAATTGAAAATAAATGGATAGGCTGTGAAAGATAAGAATAAAATTGTCTCATAAAAATAAGAAACTATCGACGCATAGAAAAATTCACTGAAATACGTGACAAAAAAAATTTCCTGTCCTTTTATTTGTGTTGTATTTATATTATAAATCTTTTAAATTTATTTTTTCACTTTTTCACAAATTCATTTTTTAAAAATAATATTTAATCCTAAAATAATATAAAAGGCTAAGTTTCTCAAGTTTCACTTAAAAAATATTTACAATAGTGAAAGAAGGAATAATAAAATAATATATTCTAATATTAATGATCTTCTTCCTATCGTACTTTAGAAAATATTAATAATTTATTTTAATTTTTTACATAAATACATAGATACATAAAATTTATAAGCATTTTTTCATTTTCTCTATAAGAAATATAACCAAGAAGAAAATAAATTTAAATAAAAAGCTTTGCAATAACTATAAAATATTACTATTTTATACTTATTACACTTTTATTTTACTTTCTTCCTTTTTCCTTTTTAGTTGTTTTCGTCATTTATCTAAATTCTATTATTAAAACCAATGACTGAAATGACTTGGTTAATAATTATATTAACTCTAACTCTTTAAATAGTTCAGCAAAATCGTTCTTTCTATATATCCGTTTTCAAAGTAATAGATCTATGAAACGTTACTTTATATCTTTAAATAATTAGTATTTTTAATAATTCTTTTTATTATATATGTTTTTAAATATTTATATCTATCCAATAATATTTAGTTTTCATAGATTCATTACCGATAATAAAAAATGGAAAATAATCTGACTTACCAATACTGATGCGCAGCAACGGAGTTCTCTATTTCAGCACACCACATTGAACTAGAAAATATAAATAGATATACGCAGATTATATAAGTATTTAATATGTTATATGCTCGACATGCGATGCATTTTTCAGCTGATTTTTAACTTGGTTTCCCGTTGGCTTGATTTATCGATCGGCATTTAGACTGCGTGCTGATTGGTGAGGTAAAAGACGGGAAATCAAACTAAAAGTCATGAATATTGTTACACAATTAATTTTGTAAGCAGATATTGAAATAATAAGTTACTCACCTCGATTGCCTCCTAGGCCTCTTCCTCCTCTCATTGTCAGATTAGGTTAAGATTCCTTCGCGCAGCGTCCGCACAAAACTCACTCGCGAAAACACGGCTAATTACGATCACGCGCGCGCTGTAAATTATATTATTAATAATAATCCACGATACTTACAATTAGTAATAGTACTACCAACGTAAATGATACGAGTCACGTACTTTATTGTGACGGAAAAATACGAGAAAGAAAGAAACGAGATCACGCGCGCAAATCTCGCCGCGCGGCGTACACGATGCTCAGTGAATAGTGCAACGAATAGCAAGATTTAAACAGCGCGAGCGGCGGGATTATCAATCATCGATATATTCGACATATATACGAACATCGAATCATTAAAACAAAGGGTTACAAATTATAATTTCGTTTACGCCAATTAAACGTGTCATAACTGTTGCTCAACTCGAATCCAGATCGATTCATTTCGCGTATGCAATATTAAATATTTTTACTGATAATCGCGAATGGTGCAACTTCACGATGTATTTGCATTCGTAAGTAACCGTCACGTCCATCATTTCCAGACAACACGTATTGTCTAGAAGAGATCTCTATGATCTCTTTTAGATATCTTTTAGAGATATCTTTTACGAGATGTATTCCAAAAGACGACTTTATGACGCCTTTATATGACATCTTTTAGATATACATGTTGTCTGGTTTGATTTCGCCGCGCTGAGTAGTGAATCGTCTATCGTAAGTAAAGAGCCATTTACGATGACACTAATATAGTAATAATTGTAAAAAATTGACCACAATAGAGTAAAAGAAGAATAATCGACTATAAATACGTTCCATAGTTTCACGCATGATGCGCATGATGTATTATTTTATCCTTGTTATATACTGAGAATTAAAGAATAAAATGCGCACTCACTTGATCAATTTCTTACAGTTTATAACTCACTGCACAATATTACTTCCATTATAAACGATCTGTAGTACAAATTGATCGCTCAATGATGAAGAACCTTAGAGAACGATAACGATGTTTTTTAATATGTAAAACTAGGACAACGTGGAGCGGCTTACGTTGTTGTTTATCTGTGACTCTCGTCGTGCGAATAATAAGTAGCATGGCGACAATACGAACGACCTGCCGCGATCGACGCGTCATGCCTACGTCATACGCCGCGCATTAACAACGAATCTCAAGTCTCAAGGTTAACTGTCGGCAACTGTCGGACTCGACTATCACGAAATACCTACATACATTTTACAACTTTACAAAACTAACTCAAGTAGAATATTTTATTCTTTAATAGGTCAATTCTAAGCTCGTAACTTGTTCTCGTAAGAGATTCTTATATAAGAACTTATGATTGGAATTGTAATTCCATGCATACCGTAAGACGTACATGTTCATTTATAAATATCTATGATTTCTCGTAAATCTTACGGCTAGCAAGAAATTCTGTAAATATATTGCGTAAAGTTATAAATTCCAGTCTTACAATTATTCTTATGAGTCTTAATGAGAAAAATAAGTTATGAGCCTCTTATAATTTTGTTTAAAATTGACCCAAATGTAAAATTGTTAAATTTCAAATAAATTTCGATAAATAATGTTTTGCGTAAACACGAATTAAAAACCAATGCTTTTTATATTGTTTGATAAACATGATCCAGCGATTTATGTACGAGTATTATTACCATTTCGCAATCCGAAACTGTTTCGCTAATTACACTTGAATTAATGAAAAATTTGTAACGCAATGTGATATACCTATATTCGAATTCAAATACTGTTAAAAAGGAAATTATTTATATGTATCCTGGCGAAAATAAAAATTAGAGCTTAAATCGAATGTAAGAGGAAAATAAAATTTAAAACAAAGTTTCTAGGAGGCGAAAATTGAAATGTAAAAGAAACGCTTTTATTATATTTTATTATCTCAATTTTCACCTCCTAGAAGCTTCGTTTATATTTCTATTATTCAACTTGTACTTCAATTTTTATTTTTGCCAGAGTAATGCAATCAAATCAATTTATATATTCAGTCTTATCATTTCGATTTCTACTTTATATAAATAAATCGTCCATAAACTGTTTCGGTTATTAATTTCGATTCTCTACAAATTTATTAATCGTGTGAATTAAGTAACGCGGAATAATTGCTAATAATAATATTAAATAATAAATGATTATCACTTTCGCACGTTTACGAATGATTAATCAAAGAATAAATTAATTGCACAGTCTGTGACAAACAATAGTTGTTTGTAAGAAATGATTACAAGATAATGCACAATATAAGGAATCACCCGCATCGTTCTACTTTCAATGCGCGAATGATCAGTGATTTTGTGAATGATGTGGTGGTTTTGCGTAAACACAACGTATTGTTTGTAATAACAAACACGAGGCCGTGTCGCCAACCGATTTACTTTAAAATATTTAACGTATCACAGAATAAATACGCCGTATTATTCCGGATTGTATTTCGTATTAATTTTAATGAATTTCACGATTTGTTAACTTAAATTAACGTTTATTTAAAGAGTGCTATTTACTTTTGTTTTAATCGCAAAAATATTTACGAAAATTAATATGTTTAATATACTTTTATGTTAATACATAATCATTATTACTTTTCTAAATTTATATTCTAATAAAAACAAAACAGTGTGATTTTAATAATATAACAAGAAAATTAAATTAATTTCTGCAACGCAGATAATATGAAGGTTTATCTTTTCTTGATTCATTGAAATTGTAATTAATTAAATTTCTTTTATAAAAACTTATTTAAAAAAATTACAATTATTTTTCTATTTTTTTTTTTTAATAAAGAATATTAATTTCCAAAAATTTTAATTTAATATTAGATTTAACAATTTCTTAATAATTTTGTTTAAGTAGAATATTGAATTAGTCAATTTTTTGACAATAAATTAATGCGTAAATTAAAATTAAATAAAAAATAATACAATATGAATTATATGTGAAATCATTAGCTATCATTTAAGCTAAAACAACTCATAATACTTGCAAAATATGAAAATTGACTTTAATATTTTTGATCTTAATTAATCCAAAGTAAACTGTTAACATGTTGTATCTCCAAAGTAAACTGTTAAAATATTGCAGAGGATAATTGTGAAGTAGGTACTATATATTTAATATAATTGCAACGGAATATTTAAAGATATATTATAGTCAATTAAAAATTCTCATTAATAATAAAAGAGTATTTATTTAACAAAATACGTTGCAACTTTAATATTTTATGTTTCTTTTCATACAACTCGATGGAAATTTATATTGAATTCATTATAATATTAAAAGTGCTTTTCTCATTAAACATATATGAAATATAAAATTTTTCAAAAGGCGGACATTTCGCGCAATGCGGGATGGGTTATAATTTCTCGCAATGAAATGATACAAAGTATTTCATGTGCTATTTATAACGTAGCGTATACTTTGAAGATTTATAATCGTGACATTTTGCCTGTTAATGCAAAATCAATTTGCCATTATAAACTGTATACTTTTGCCATACTCTTATAATAATAATTGTTTGAAAGGTCAAGTGAGGGTGCACAGAGGAAATTATACGTGAGTTAGAAAGCACTGCGATCTTTAACACGCTCCTCTTGACTACGGACAATTTGTCAGTGCGGCGCGTAGAAATTACAAAGATCGAGTTATTTTCTCCGAGTGAGAAAACTACACCGAGTTAAAGCAATTTCAACGATATAATCGCAAATATTCTGCCGCACGCGAGAGACGTCGTTTCCAACGTTGAAGCGTCAGTTTACTTGGTTCGATATCGCATGTACAATCGAATCGATTGTAACATAATAATGTCAGAATAGACTTTAATTAAACATATTACAACCTTGTTAGCTCTCGACTCATATTGTACGCAATTTCAAAGATCGAGATATTATACAATACTAAATTCTGAAATAATGCAGAAGGTGCGCCGCGCAGAGCTTTATTTCGCCGCAACCGTAAGGTATCATTAAATTAAATATGATATCTTTCTCTTCTGTCTTATTAGTTTGTAAAGATGAGAAAAATAATTACAGACTTTCAGCATCCGCCATTGGCAATGCCAAGAGATAAAATTCTCTCTCTCTCTCTCTCTCTCTCTCTCTCTTTTTTCTTCTTTTTTTAAATAATATTACATTTTTATGTCAATATATACCAAAATATTTTAATCGTAAATTTATGTAAAGAATTCTTTTTACAAAGATCTTTACAAGTTTAGAAGAAATGAGTTATTCCGAATTCATTTATTACATATATGTTATTTATCATATATATGTTTAAATTAAAATATATAACGTGCCACATATATTCTTGTTACTTAATTATATTACGAAATAGTCACTTAAAAAAATTAACTACCACATTTCGCATATGTGGTGCCCTGAGGAAATCGATCATCCCAACAAGCTCGTAAATTGGCTTTTATCAGCAATCAGAAAATTCGACTTCCGCGTGGGTAAGAACGCGAACTGCGTCGTACGCAGCGGCATTCTTCAAAGCGCCGCTGTGTAATGTATGTACATGAAACGATCGAGTAAAGCCGTTCACCGAATTCCAAACGAGCCAGTCCACAAAGTTCTACTGATTAAAAAAATTCTATTTTTTTTTTTTACTAAAGTTTGACGTTGAATTAATATATTACAGTAATAGTACTAGTAAAGAAATGGTAATAGTAATATTAGGTGTGGGAAATTAAAATTGCGTCATAGAATAAGTAATTTGAAATAAATTAATATATTCGGATTTCATTGTTTAAAAGTAAAAAGCAAGTATGATTCATCATTGACGAGTTTGAGAAGTACTGCATGATTTTGGCACGTTTCTGCTTACGTAATGCGGTCGTTGCACTGGACTGTCTAAAATTAACGATGGTGTATTCCTATACTATTATATTGGCGTTCAAGCGCCGATTGGTTTTACTAGCAAAAACTTATGAACGTGAGTTTCCGCAAATATAAATATACAATTTTCTAATGAACTGTTTCTGTGCTGAGTTAATAAAGAAAATAGTAATAAATTTTGTAATATTTATTAACAAAGGTAAATGTGAATTTGAATTCAAATAGATTTGCGTCTTGCAAAAAAGAATTAAAATTTTGTCCATTAACATACGTAAATTAAACTAAAGTATAAATAGATATATTTTCCAAAGCAACTATGGATTGTACTTAGATGCATATTCAAAAACAATTGTATCATTAAGTTTTGTCCTTCGTATGGTTGTTAACATGTGACAGGCAGAAGAGAAAGTCCATCAATGTTTAGTCAAGGTCATTGTCTCCTGCAAGGATAATATGACTTTTAATGTTTTTTTGTTTAAAATAGGAAAGAATGTTTGAGTCTGTAGATGCAACGAAAAATGAGAAAAGAAAGAAAAAATAGAAGAGAATATACACACACATATATATATATATAT
>NW_017259353.1:1345096-1354516 GCF_001594045.1 Atta colombica
ATCAATCAAAATCAATCGTAAAAACCGATTATGTTTCTTTTACAGATCTTTCACAGATTTCATTCTTATAGCGTTTTCTCTTGCACTATCATCCACCAGTGCAACACTTAATATAACGTGGCTGTAGTGCAAATTTTATGTACGAAGTGGGGTTTTGCTACACGACTTCAAAGAGACAGTGTAGAGCCAATGTGACATTAAAAATTTGAAAATGAAAGTCAACCGGCAGAATTAAACACGATAGCATGAAGTAGTGTACACCATAGTGTACACTTTTGTAGTGCAGCACTGATGCAGTATTTGCAATTAGTGCGAGATTACACTCAGTATATTCCAAGAGAAAACGCTAGTAGTATCTTTGATGGGCAAAGAATAGTGTAACTCTAAAGCAGTGAATATAAAAAAATATATTTAAAAAAATTGATTAATTTTTTGAGTTTAGTGGGAACTTTTTTGAGTGAAAAAATGTAAGTGCATTTTCGTAGAAGATTATTTTTTCACGATATACATGCCTTTCGTAACATTGAGGTTAAGAAAATTTCATAAACGTTTATCTCATATAATTTTTCCGGAATTTTATTTTCGTAACAACTTGAAAATTTTAATATTGCTAGTTGTTAATTTCTACAAATACGGGATAATCGTTATTGGTTTTCAAATCAAAGTTAATATAAAATATTTAATATAAAATATTGTAAAACGCATGCACGTGTGTATATAATATTTTCTAACAATGTAATATTTATGTTTAACAAATCCGAAGAAATCTGAAAAAAATTTGTGATCTAGTTTGTTCATCAAATAGAATGTGACAGAAATATTTATTGTTAGCACAACAGCCACTCAACAGGAACAAAGTAAGTTTTCTTTCGATATACATTTGAGATTTATTCACATCGCTCTAACATGCTCTAATATGCTCCTATCATAAAATCTACTTACTCTAACGCACTCGAAGGGAATAAGAACTATGGCAGGAGAACGTTGGAGCACGCGAATAAATCTTTCAAGAAAAAGATTTCTCTAGAAGTCACGTTATTGACTCATTTTGCGAAACATCTAAGCTATTCGTGCTTTATTCGACGAAAACAGAATTGCGATTTTGAACATGTAACCCGAGATCTCGAAAGAGTAAGTGGTAAATATATTAAGGCCTAGTTTTACAATTCGTGGTTAACTGTTAAGTTAACGTTGAGATTAACTTATTCCTCATCTCTTTTTAATGCTAGAATTGGAAAGAGATCATGAATAAATTGAGCCTCGGTTAAGAGTTAATCGAAACTGAACCTAAGATAAGAATATAGATATAGGCTCGTTTTTATTAATATTAATATTAATCTCGGTTTAACTAACTCCTCATTTTTTTCCAATTCTGAGAATTAGAAAAAGATAAAGAGTAAGTCGAACTAAGATTAAAGTTAATCTATATTGGTAGAAACTATAATATTGAACTATAATATTTCTAGATTGCGCATTTAAAGAGTGAGGGAGGGGGGGAAGGAGGGTAAAACTTAGATAGAAAAGGGTGCACTTATTGTGTACGCACTATAAATATTCATGTCATTATAAACACATAATGACTGTATAACAAGACAGAACAGGACTAGATCCACACACAATATGTGCGTCCTTTTCTACTTGAATTTTACCCTCACTCCTCGAATTTCGGAGAACACAATGATCAGTCTAGTTATACATTGTATCAATCTAGTTATACATTGTAGTGTTATACATTTGTTCACCAAATAATAAAGAAGAATAAGACGATACTTTATGCATTTCATGCGTAATTTGAAACGCACCCTCTGTCTATAAAAGAGAGTTGAAATTAACTGCTATTCGATCCCAAAGGATCGAGAAATCAATTAGCTTAGGTTAGTTTTACCTAAATTTATGTTTTTAGAAAATCAAGCTCTTCTAGTCGAAAATTGTTGTTGATTGTTTACATTTACATTTCTTATTATAATTTTTGTTTTGTTATTCTTTATACGAATATTTAATTAGTTTGATTAAGCGCCAGAGAAAATAGAAGCAAATTATAAATGTTAATATGAAAGAAATAATTGATAATTTTCTATTTATATATATTCTTGTACTTATATATATTTCTATTTATATATATTCTATTTTATATATGTATATATATATATATTATATATATATATAATATATTTTACACTCAGTAGAACAATGAGTTAAAGTGTGTAACGACTAAATCAATTTCTTCAGTAATCTCCGCAGTCAAATTACTAAATCATAATCGTGAAGCATACAACATTTTCGGTAAAAAACGCACAAAGATATGCATCTGGTTTATTAAAAAAAAAAGCCATCGTTTACTCTTCTGACTGTTTTATGTAAAATAAGTTCCACGGGTGGCCTCGCAGTCACGTTGGTATTCTCATGCAGAGCACACAACCTCGTCTTTCACGGAGCGCAATTGCGCAGACATTTCTTCAGACCGATCCACCCACTGAGATCTATCGATATCTGCGGCGTTTTCTCGAACTCGTGACTTTGTCAAGCGACGTCGTTTGTATGTGATTAATCCTTTCAACCTTCACATAGAATGATGGTCGACGAGTTCTCTGGAGAACCGATTCGAGTTCGAGTTAATGATTTCTATTTAACATTCTTAATAGATTTGAAAAGCGTAAACTGAAACATGTTTATAATTAAATTCAAACCCACCATTAATCTTATCAAACATATGGTACATCAAATAGCAGCTCATTAAACCATAGTGAGAAACATCTGTAACTTCTTTTGCTGAATATGAAGAAAACTTTATTCAGCAAATTTATGGCTTTGCTCAAATTTTCAACTAATGAGCTGATAAGCTAATTAGTCTCAAAAATCTTGGAACACACATGCTATTAATGATAGAGATTAGATTAGATTCAATTTTGACTTAATTGAAATGATTACCATAAAGTTTCCCTAAAATATTGAACAAATTCTCATTTTTTCTTAATAAATCAATTTTAGAATAATAAACAATTCCTATTATGTTGTATTATCGGGCAACAAAAATAAATATTCAGCTTTTCTTTATATACTAATAATCAACACTCTTTATTAAAATAGGTGTAAACAAATATTTGATCTCTTGTTAAAAACAGTCATAGAATATATTCAATCCATACGTTCGTCTCACTATATTATGACTAATGTCACCTACAACCATAAAATCAATTTCCAATAAATTATCTTTACAAACTGAAACTCCCTCTACAACGAATCAGTATGCTACATATTATTTAAAAAATTTAATTAAAAAATTTAATTATTTAATACAGAAATTATTATATAATCGCGATATATTAAATAAGTGCAAAATTATTATAAACGTTGTCATTTTAGAATTAAATTTGTTTATAATATTTTGCTGTTCTGCTTTTATTAAAATAATAGGCATTGGTATAATAAATTTTTTTGAAATAATTAAAATTAGACAAATTTTATTGAAAAGATTAAAATTTTATTGAAAAGATTAAAATTTTTAAATTTAAATTATAGTATTTGATAACCTAATCCTTTTTGTATTGACATTGAATTTGCATCAAAGTGAAAAAATAAGGTGTTCATATTTGTAATTGTTTTTAGCTATAAGAATTCATATGCTTTTCAAATAAATTTTCACGACGTCTACTTTTTATGTCGTCATATTTTCATCGATAAACGAGCACTGTTCTGCGAACCTGTTGCTATATAATAGTGCGCACAGACCTAACTTAAGATGAAAAGCTCTTTTAACAAAAGCACTAAATCATTGTTTTATGAGATATTCGCATATGTAAAATAACGCATCAATGTGAAAAAGCGCGCATCTCTCTTCGCGAGCTAGAGTCGCACAACATCCGAGTATCGTTGACCAGGGTCCATCCGGTTGACATGAACCGTAAAACATTCTTTGTTCGCACGCGCGTGGCATGGTTGTCTGCCGTGTCTCAAAGCTGAATTTCTCAACCGTCAGTGATCTTTTATCCAAGTATCAGTTGCTCGTAAAATAAGTTACTATGAATATATTTAGTCTCATAGAATATATTTAGTCTCCCCGATTTAGAAAAATAATCAACCAACAATTTTGATCTTAGATTAAATATATAATAACGATGTGTTGATCATTGAAGAAGTACTTATCTTTAAAAATAAAAATAAAAATAGAGAATAGTTTGTAAAAATTGTATATGTATGTGTAATCTAACAAAAAGATAGGAGAAATTTTGTTCTCATAGTCACTCTGTGAGTTGGATAAATCAAATATGTCAGGTTCTAAAAAATCCCAAATGCTGCACTAATAGCTCATCATATCGCGAGAGCACGTTCTTCGATTATAAAAAGGATCTTATATCTCGTTCAGCGACAAAATTTGTGCTTATGCGTTTTCTTTGTACACAATACCCGAAAAGAATTCACAAAATGTAGAGGAAAGTTGTTATGTTAATATGATCCTTCTTCATAGCATCATATAGTATTGCAGGAAATGAGGATTGAATTAATAAATTCGAACATAGCACGAGAACGCATTTAAACGAATGTGAATCTTAAAGCCAAATTTTTCTTAAGTTTTATTTTAAAGTCATCGATTTAACCCATGAATATTTTACTTCGGCATAATTTATTTCCTTATCTGTAATGCATTGCACTGATTACATATAAGCAAAATACATTACTTTGCATTATTAGAGCAAAGCACGAAGTATTTTCCATCATATACTAAAATAGAAAGATACTTTGCGCATATAAATAAAGCTAAATATATGATCGAGACTAATTCTGATTTATTCTTATTATCAGATTTGATATTATATCTAAATACGAGTCATTATTTAAAAAAGATTAAAAAATACTAAGCCGCGAAAGTTACATAAAAATCGTTTCGTTCAGAAACATTTTCTAACTTGTGCAGACCTAAAATAGAGACATTACGTATAAATAAAGCTAAATATATGATCGAAACTGATTTCGACTAGTTTATGTTATCTCATATCTGACTCTATATGTGATAAATACAAATCATTATTTAAGAAGGATTAAATTGCAAAAGTTACATGAAAATCGTTCCGTACGTGAGTATACGAAATAAATCTTCAACGTTTCTCCACGGTAGATCTCCGCACGATGGATTTCAAGTCACGATCGTGATAAGATTGAGAGCTGTTCCCGAAATCACCTCCTCTAACATATGTCGCGGCTGGCATGACGCGATCTCGCGTAGGATTTCCATGGAGATCCATGGAGATCCAGGGAGAAAAATGTTTGGGAACGTCGTCGAGAGGATGGAAGTACGCGAACCGAACACTTGATAAATTCATCCCAGACGTGACACATACACATCGATACAAATTAGAGAGTTAGCGCTATGTTGAAAATATGTAGTCTTATTTTCAGAGCATTATTTGTATAGATTTAAGGCATCTATCGACTCGATCTGAGTCCATAGTCTGTAGTCGGTGAGACGGAAATTGGTTGAAATTGATAAATCGATATATAGAGTTTTAATATTTCTTACTATATTTATAAAATTCCATTAATGTGATTGTGAGATTATCGTTTTTTTTTTTTTTAAGGAAAGCAATTATCGCTTACTTAGCGCCTCTATGATCTTCAGTTTCTATCAAAAGTTCGGTAGAACGTAACGTGAAGATTCTAACAAAGCCGCGATTAAACGCTTCTTTGAACCCCCTACAAAACCGGTTCTCCTTTTTTCATAGGTGTCGTCACCGCCCAGATGCGCCCTATGGGCGTCACGTTCGATTATGTGTGCTTCTCTGTTAGGGCGTATTATAGGTATTCAAGAGCGAGAGAATGCACTAAAAGAAAGAGAGAAGGAAGGAGCACTCTCCGAGTGTCCCCGACCTGCTCTAATCTGCTTGGCATCAGAGATCTCATGAGTTTCTTAATTCTTCCTCTCTATACCGCTTTCTGCTTACTCTTTTCTCTCCTCTTCTCTAATGGACGATGTGACACCGCGATTCGAATCGTTCGAGCTTGTAACGTGGTACTTTACTTAGATTGGAATTTCTTCGATCGACTAAAATCTTGTCGAGAATACGTAAGAAAAGAAAAAGCACGTTGAATAAAGAGAATATATAAAAATCTTCAATTACATTAAGCAGCAATTCAAGATCCACATTTACGTGTCTGCTGAAATTGTTAGATAATATATAAATTAAGAAATAGATTTTATCAATATATGATTTAATAAATAAATTTTTTAAATTAATCTTACATTTGTCATATTGTCGTTATATTTACAATCGCGATAGATAATTAGAAAAATTAAATAAAGTTTATCTTGAAAATATTCTCGAAATTCAATGATAATTTTTGAAAAAAGATTACCCACATACATGTGCGCATTAATATCTTTCAAACTTTGTAATATTTTTCTGAAAATTATTTAGAAAACGATTACTTAAATAATTGACGGTAAAATCCAAGATTAAAATATTAAAATTAAGAATTTAATGTAATTTTATGTTACAAAGTATTCAGTTTTTCAAAAAGGTTAACAGTTTAACTGATACGTGTTTGTTTTGACTTCTTTAGACGTTTCTTTAGACATTTCAACGTACGCAAGGCTTCCGTGCATTGTATTATCATTCGCACCGCGAGATTCAAATCGACAGGTAACGACCGTGCTACTGTATGTTGCCGCCCGAAATGCAATCAAGAACGAGAAGAAATCAAACGCGATTATTTTCCGCATGCTATTCGACTATTAACACATGTAATTAATTAACTCGCGTAATTAACAGCTGCAAATATATTCGGTATGAAGCAAATATTGAAGTACACGATTTATTAAAGCATTAAAGCATTCAGATATTTATGTTAAAATGTCATTTTGCAGATAATTATTATACACACGCGCAAACAATATATTATCTTATGATACTTAAACTTTGATTTAAATTTAATTTTTCATTACTTTCAATTGAAGTGCACTGAATAATAGAATTATCGAATATATTGTATATCTCAAAATATATTAGTCATACAAAACTGAATTTTGATTGTATATCGAGTTGTATATATTCGGCTGATCGTGTTTTAATTAATTATATTCAATTTTATTAATATGGCGTTGTATCTCTGTGTTATTAGAATGACAATGTAATTAATTATTCGGACATTGCAATCGCATTTCGATAAGCTTATCAAATAAAATAGCAAAGTATATTAAAATACGTATGTGATTAATATGTGTGATCATAATTAAATATGGTTTCGTAAATATTGTGTTATAGGAGTGCCACGATGAAATAAGTTTGACAATGAGAGAAGCAGAAAGAAGTCTGAGAGTTTCGAATCAATCATCTTCGTCGTTGCATATCATAATGATATTTTTTATTAAGATAATGGATCTTTAAGATAATTGAATCAGATCTATATATTATACATATTGATAATAATAAGATATATAAATTTGTATAAATGTATACATATATATTATAATAATTAAAGAAAATAAAAATAAGTAAATAAATATAATATCTCATAAAGATCTATTATTTTTTAATAGATATGCTCTCTCTCTCTCTCTCTCTCTCTCTCTCTCTCTCTCTCTCTCTCTCTCTCTCTGTGTGTGTGTGTGTGTGTGTGTGTGTGTGTGTGTGTGTGTGTGTGTGTGTGTATGAGTTGTCCAAAAAGTTCGTGCCGACTAACTTATATCATTTAATAAATGTATATTAAAATTTAAATTTTCTGCGTTTCAATTTTCCTTCAACATCGGCACGAACTTTCCGGACAACCCAATATATATATATACACTTAGGGATTTTGTAGTACAAATATTTTATATTGAATTTTTTTTATGCAGAAATTATTACTTAAGTATGATTTTTATGAAACTTCGATTTTTAATAACTGAAAACAATAAATATGCATTAATAATTTTAATTGTCACGTGATAATAAATAAAAATGTTCACACGCGCAATTAAATCGGAAAAAATTACAGCGTTAATTCAATCAATAATTAAAAAGTATATCTGTGAAATATAAATTGATACTTGCTTACATCACGTTCGATTTTTTATAAAGGAATACGCATGTGTTCTGCAGGAAAGTCACGTACGATAGTCCAGTTAACCGGATTTAAGTAGAGGTGAAATCCGCTATGGCTAGCATCTCTGTATAAATCGAGACCTGCGATCGACGTGCCGAACGTAGGGGAATAGTGCGGTCAAAATAACCAGAGATAATGACTATAATGATGTAACGTACTGAATTGAAGAAAACATAGTTTCATCAAATTGCGCGGGGATATTGTTGGATAGTATGCGTCACGTGAATCGCGGTTATTACGGGAATGCGGTATTGATAAATATGCAGAAGCAATGGGCTTTTGTGGCACGTTACACCTGCGGTTTCATAACTAGCGACATAATGAACGGCAATGTTGATATGCCTTATTGATATCTGTAATCTCGGAAGTTGTTTTCTCGTCCTGATAGGTTCTCTTTCTTTTGCGGAAAATATAATTGCCGTAGTAACGCAACAACTAGTTTCTCGAGTATTTTGCTGTGTATTCTTCGAATTCAGTAAAATTAAAATCTTTTCTTGTAATCTTGTATTGTATAAAGAAATTTTATAAAGTAAATTATGATAAAGATACTTCTAAATTTTAATAGTTTTATTATTTAATATATTTTTATATGAGAATACATTAATCTTGCATCTTTCACATTATATTACTTTTAAAAAATTGATATCAAGATTTTATAATTTTTACATTTGATACAAACATAGAAGAAATATAGTTATTGATCTTCACTGAAAATGATCAATAATGAGATGAATAGTAGGAAAGAAATATCCTTTTCAGTTGAGAAAATCGAATCTTCGGTTTTCTCAATTTGAGATTCATCCGGAAATTCCATCCCATAAATTAATTCTAACTATAAATTCTGATCTTCACCTTTGTTCCTTCGAATAGCAAAAGGGATCGCGCGCCATAATCGTGCTTTTCGTGGGAATCCGAGTGGTCGTCCTAGCCATATAAGTCAGCACGCGACCATTACGTACACTTTGATCCTTCGGCTCGATTGCGCGGCCCTTGTCGGAGCTAATGGTCCAAACAGGAAGCACAAGCATGCTTACACATTTATCGAGGCGATCAAATTCCGTGCAATGCTTCTTAATATATAAAGTCTTCTTTAGACAATTAACATAATTTTTAAATATAAACATTTCTGTGATAGACTTATCTTTATATACATACAAGTTATAAATACAATAAATATTCTATTATTATAACAATTTAATTTATGCAATATTAATTCAAATATTAATAATAATCTAGTTTTCAATGTAATATTGTTTCATATTAATTTTCTTATGCGGAGAAAAAGAAATAATTTTTTTTAATATATTTATACAAGTTGTAAATGCAATAATATTTTAATTCTTA